>NC_089852.1:1257500-1267500 GCF_036373705.1 Amia ocellicauda | reverse complement strand
CACAGGCGCTAGGCTGCTGTCAGGGCCGCATCATGGGCTCAGAGGACGCGCTGCACAGCGCCACCACGCTGGCGTCCTACAACGTCCTGCTGCAGGTACGCTGACCCGACAGGCCGGGGCTGCAGCCGGGACGCGGACTGCTGTCTGTCCCAGAGTCGGGAGACGCTGGAAGCTGACTTTGACAAAATACAAAATTACTGATTGCAGATGTGTTCATTTTCAAATATAATGATTGAACAGTGTACCTTGAGAGTTATGCAATGCGCCAAGTGTCCAGTGTTTCAGGTGTTCAGTGTGTGTGTGTATCAGTGTTCAGTGTTTCTGTGTGTGTGTGTGTGTGTGTGTGTATCAGTGTTCAGTGTGTGTGTGTATCAGTGTTCAGTGTGTGTGTGTGTGTATCAGTGTTCAGTGTTTCAGTGTTTCAGTGTTCAGTGTGTATCAGTGTTCAGTGTTTCAGTGTGTGTGTGTATCAGTGTTTCAGTGTTCAGTGTGTATCAGTGTTCAGTGTTTCAGTGTGTGTGTGTATCAGTGTTTCAGTGTTCAGTGTGTATCAGTGTTCAGTGTTTCAGTGTGTGTGTGTATCAGTGTTTCAGTGTTCAGTGTGTGTGTGTATCAGTGTTCAGTGTTTCAGTGTTCAGTGTGTGTGTGTGTGTATCAGTGTTCAGTGTGTGTGTGTGTGTCAGTGTTCAGTGTGTATCAGTGTTCAGTGTTTCAGTGTGTGTGTGTATCAGTGTTTCAGTGTTCAGTGTGTGTGTGTGTCAGTGTTCAGTGTGTATCAGTGTTCAGTGTGTATCAGTGTTCAGTGTTTCAGTGTGTGTGTGTATCAGTGTTTCAGTGTTCAGTGTGTGTGTGTATCAGTGTTCAGTGTTTCAGTGTTCAGTGTGTGTGTGTGTGTATCAGTGTTCAGTGTATCAGTGTTCAGTGTGTGTGTGTATCAGTGTTCAGTGTGTGTGTGTGTGTGTCAGTGTTCAGTGTGTATCAGTGTTCAGTGTTTCAGTGTTCAGTGTGTATCAGTGTTCAGTGTTTCAGTGTTCAGTGTGTATCAGTGTTCAGTGTTCAGTGTGTGTGTTCCAGGTGCTGTTCAGGGTCCTGACGTTTGTGCTGAATGCCTTCACTCTGCGCTTCGTGTCCAAGGAGCTGCTGGGGGTGGTGAACGTCAGGTGAGCCCAGCTGAGGACAGGAGCACGCACACACCCGCTCCTCGCCTGTGTGTCTCAGGCTGGCCCTGTCACAGTGTTGTGATTGTGTGTCTGTGTGTGTTGTGTGTTTAGGCTGGCCCTGCTGTACTCCACGGTGGTGTTCCTGTCCAGGGAGGCGTTCAGGCGGGCATGTCTGAGTGGCGGCTCCAGGCGCGACTGGAGGCAGGCGGTCAACCTGCTGTGGCTGACGTGAGTATTACCGTACACGCTACACGCTACACACCACACAGGCGTAACACAACTGCTTCCTGTGTCTCTGAGCCAGTGATGTTGACACTGTCCACTTCTACAGCATCGTGTGTCTCTCTGCATGTTCTGTGTTTCTGTGTGTGTGAATGTCTCTCACTCTCTTTATACGTGTCTCTTCTTCAGTAGAGACACTATACAGTGAATGAACCGTGTTTTCCTCACTTCCACCCCTGCAGGGTGCCGCTGGGGGCCGTGTGGTCGGTGCTGCTTGGGGCCGTGTGGCTGTGGCTCCTGGAGGCCCCGGACCCGGCCGCTGTCCCGCACTACGCCCCCGCCGTGGGGCTCTTCGCGCTGTCCGCCCTGCAGGAGCTGCTGGCCGAGCCGCTCTGGGTGCTGGCGCAGACGCACATGCTCATCCGGCTCAAAGTGAGGAGGCGGAGAGAGGAGGGGCAATGGGATTCATACATGTGAACACTTTAACAGACACGTACACGCACTGATGGGTTATTAAGACTCTTACTATGACTCTTCCTCCCTCCCTCCCTCCCTCCCTCTCTCTCAGGTGGTGGCGGAGAGCCTGTCTATTGTAGTGAAGTGTGTGTTCACCATGGTCCTGATCATGGTCTCTCCACACTGGGGTCTGTACATCTTCTCTGCAGCTCAGGTGGGCACTGACGCACTGACACACTGACAAACTGACGCACCAAAGGACTGACGCCCGATGTGTGACACAGACACACAGACCAACGTACAGGCTCAGACTTGCACACTTACGGATAGACCCTGACGCACTCATACACAGACTGGGACACACTGACTGAACCAAGCATGTGTTTTTGTGTTTGTTTGTGTGTATGTGTGCGTGTGTGTCTGTGTGTACTGTAAACCCATCGTGAGAGTGTCAGTCAGAAGCGTGTGCCCCGTGTGTCCCCAGCTGCTGTACACGGGCTGCCTGGTGCTGTGCTATGCAGTGTACTTCCTGCAGTTCCTGGGCTCGGTGCCAGCGAAGGAGAGAGGCTTCCCCATCGGCAGCCTGGCGGAGCTGCTGCCCAGGAGAGAGCAGGGAGAGGTGAGCCGGCTGGGTGCCATGCCAGGAGCTGTGCCTGGGGATGGGCAGAGAAGAAACACGTGTGTGCTCAGACACCCACACACACACCTACACACACAGACAGACACATACACACCTACACACACAGACAGACACAGACAGACACACACACCTATACACACAGACACACACACACACACACACAGACACACACACACACACACCCACACACACACCTTCCAACACACCTATACACACAGACACACACACACACACACACACAGACACACACACACACACACACACACACCCACACACACACCTTCCAACACACCTATACACACAGACACACACACACACACACACCCACAAACCTACACACACCCACACACACACACCCACACACACACACCCACACACACACACACCTACACACACACACACATACCCACAAACCTACACACACCCACACACACACACCCACACACACACACCCACACACACACCTACACACACACACACACACACCTACACACACCTACACACACAGACAGACACACACACACCTACACACACACACCTACACACACAGACAGACACAGACACCTATACACACAGACAGACACACACACACACCTACACAAACACAGACAGACACACACACACACACACACACCTACACACACAGACAGACACACACACCTACACACACAGACACACACACACCTACACAAACACAGACAGACACACACACACACACACACACCTACACACACAGACAGACACACACACCTACACACACAGACACACACACACCTACACACACACAGACAGACACACACACACACACACCTACACACACAGACACACACACACCTACACACACACAGACAGACACACACACACACACACCTACACACACAGACACACACACACACAAGCCCTGTTCACACTGAACAGCAGGCAACGTTTTCCTGCTTTTTTCCTGTTGCTCCACATTCACACGGGCTTAGAAAGCCAGCAAATCGCAGGACGGAGGCTGCCAGCAAGATCAGATTAACTGAATCCGGTTAACTGAAGCCTGAACGAGCCGAACCAGGCACGAGGACCAGGGCCAGGTCATCAGGCTGTGTGGGTGTGTGTTTTGCGGTGTGGTCACTGGACCCAGCGGTCATCAGTCATTTGAACCAGTGAACCCGGTGTGACTCGGCTCTTGTCGTGGGTCTGGACTCGTACTGCAGCAAAGTTCAATCAAATACATGAAAAGAAAGCATGACGTGACATGGTGTGTGTATCGATATCTCCCAAAAGACTGGGTGTGCAGATCTGTGATTGATCGATGGCTGAAAACAACTAATTTTATTTGTCATGGTTTTGAAGTTTGACATTACTGCCTTTAAATCAAACTGAATAACTCGAAACAAAGCACGCTCAGTGTCACTGTACTGCAGTCTAACGACGTGTTTGCCTTTTGCATGATTTACTGGTGTATAACTGACATACTCAGAATTGCTGCAACTGCATTATTTTCAAACAACTGGTCTGTTTCTCATTACAAGTTCTTGTTCAAAGGTGGCTTAACCTGGTTGTGTTGTGGTCGCAAAAATGCGCCCCTGTTCTGATTGGGACGTGGCGCATCATTTACTGGCATTCGATTCACACAGACCCGCAGCTGGAAAATGGCTGGTAATGAAATGCTGGCAATAACCCATTCACACAGACCTTGCTGGCAACAAAATGCCACCAAATTACCGGCAATTGTTTCAGTGTGAATGGGCCAACAGACAGACATCCACACACACTCTCACAGACACACACACACACACACTTAGCCTGACATGCACAAGCTTGAGTGCGTAGATAAATAAATCACATCAATAAATAACAACTGTGTGTGTGTGTGTGTGTGGGCCTGTGCCCATGTCTGTGCGTGTGTGTGTTTGTTTGTGTGCGTCTGTCTCTGCAGCCCCTGATTGACTGGAAACTGGCCAGACTGACCTGGAGCTTCTTTAAGCAGTCCTTCCTGAAGCAGATCCTCACAGAAGGTGAGGAGCAGAGGGGGTGCTCACACACACACACACACACACACACACACACGTATGCACTCACACACGCACACAGACACTGACACTCACAGACACTCATTCTCTCTATTTGTGTTGTTGTTTCAGGCGAGCGCTATGTGATGACCTTCTTAAACGTGCTGAACTTCGGTGACCAGGGTGAGTGGATGAATAAGCCCTGACCCCGGGCTGTGCTAGGAGAGCCGATGTCTCTCTCTCCGCTCCGGTGTCTGTGGGGCAGCACTGTGCCGTAGTGATGGGACGCTGTGTGGTGGGTTGTGTGTCTCAGTCTCTGTGTGTCTCTATCCCCATTGCTCCCTCCCTCCCTATTCTCTCTGTGACCCCCTTTCGTTGTCTCTCTGTCCCTGTTCCCTCCTCACCTCTCCCTTTCCCTCTCCTCTTTCCCCTCCTTCCCTTCCATCCCTCTCTCCTCTGTCTGCAGGCGTGTACGACATCGTGAATAACCTGGGCTCCATGGTGGCCCGGTTCGTGTTCCTGCCCATCGAGGAGAGCTTCTACGTGTTCTTCTCCCGCGTGCTGCAGCGGGGCGGGGGGGCGCGCGACCAGAAGCAGGTCTGTGTCCCTGTCTCTCTGTGTCCCTCTGTCTCTTTGTGCCTGTGTCTCTGCGTCTGTGTCTCTTTGTCCCTGTGTCTCTGTGTCTCCCGTCCCCCTCCCTGACCGTCTCCCAGCTCAACTCAGTGTTGAGGAATCACAAACAGTCATTGTGCCAGTGAAGTATTCATCAGACACACTCTCTCTCTCTCTCTCTCTCTCCCCTGTCTCTGTCCCAGGAGGATGCTGCCATGGCGGCGGAGGTTCTGGAGTCGCTGCTGAAGCTAGTGCTCCTGATCGGTCTGATCATCACCGTGTTCGGCCAGGCCTACTCCCACCTGGCCCTGGACCTGTACGGGGGGCCCCTGCTGAGCAGTGGGACAGGTGACGGGGGGCAGTGTTTCAGTCTTGGTCTGCAGTGTCCCACTGCTCTGACTGTCTCAAGAGTCATTCTGTTCAGTGTCTCTCAGTCTCTGTGTTCAGTCTCTGTGTCTCTGTGTGTTCAGGCCCTGTGCTGCTGCGCTGGTACTCTGGCTATGTGCTCCTGCTGGCGCTGAATGGAGTCACTGAGTGCTTCGTCTTCGCTGCCATGAGCAAAGAGGAGGTGGACCGGTGAGTCGGAGACGCCAGCCGCCACAACCTCAATGACATTGACAGACTTTTAGTACTACTACTACTGTGATTACTACCGCTGCTACTACTACTACTTTTAATAATAATAATAATAATAATAAGCAGTATGACTCCCTGTAGATGTGAAGTCAAGCGAACAGAACAGCTGGAGTGTCCTCTAATACTGCATGCAGGACAGTGAGGTTTATAAGTGCGATGAGAGAGAGCAGCTTTTGACAGTGTGTCTCTGTGTCTGTGTGTGTGTGTCTCTGTGTGTGTCTGTGTGTCTGTGTGTGTGTGTGTGTGTGTGTGTGTCTGTCTGTGTGTCTCTGTGTCTGTGTGTGTCTCGGTGTCTGTGTGTGTGTCTCTGTGTGTCTCTGTGTGTCTCTGTGTGTGTCTGTGTGTCTCTGTGTGTGTGTGTGTTTTCCTGCCGCAGGTACAACCTGGTGATGCTGGCGCTGTCCGTGTCGTTCCTCTGCCTGTCCTACCTGCTCACCGGGTGGCAGGGCAGCGTGGGCTTCATCCTGGCCAACTGCCTGAACATGGGCCTGCGTATCGCCCACAGCCTGCACTACATCCACCGCTATTTCCTGGGCAGCCCCTGGGGGCCCCTGCGCGGTCTGCGTCCCTCCCCCGCCCTGCTGCTCTGCCTGGCCCTCAGCGCTGTCCTGACCAGAGTCTCTGAGGTACCGAGGGAGGGAGGGAGGGAGAGGGAAAGGGAGAACCTGCATGGAGTTGAATTTGAAATTGTCTGTGTGTCGCTGTCAGTCGCTGTCAGTCTTTGTTTGGGTCGCTCTCAGTCTGTGTGTATGTCGTTGTCGCTGTGTGTGTTGTGCTGGCTTCACCCTGTGCTGTTTGCTTGTGTGTCCTGCAGGCAGCACTGTGCTGTGACTCGGGCTGGCTGTGGCACCTGGCCCATGTTGCAGTGGGGGCCGTGTGTCTGCTCGCCGTCCTCGTCGCCGTCGTCCTCAGCGAGACGCAGCTCGTGCTCTTCATCCGGACACAGCTGCTGTCCCGCTACGCCAAGAAGGACACCTGACCTGGCAGCGTGGGACTGAGGAGCCGAGCGTCCCGGACCCCGTCCCACTGACGCCACCGCTGGACCACAGCACGGCCCCCCACCAGGGGCTGGCCGTCCCACCGCGCAGCCGGACACACACCTGCACAGAGCTGCAACTCCCCACTCGCGCGGCTGGCAGCTCGGTCAGGGACGCTGTTGGATACTTAACCATCTGTATCCATTCAAACCAAACCAAACCGAGCTAACGCTGACTCCCGGCGGCGGCCCCTCCAGGCAGCGGCGCTCGTTTCTCGCAGCTCTGGGTCTGTGTAACGCCCCTCTGCTCGCTGCCAGGAGGGAGAGTCAAACATCTTGTGTTTCTGATATTTTATGTTATGAATCACTGTTTATGGGAGGTTGAGACAGAGACTGGGCCTTTTGTTCTGTTTGTCTAATTGTCTCTCCGTATTCGCGAGGTTCTGCACAATAAAGACTGTGGAGAGAACCTGCCGAGTCTGTGGTTCAGTGGAATGGAGGCGATGCAGGACGGGGCCCCCGGGCCGCTGTGTCCCACAGAGACGCGTCTGCGAAGGAACAGAGTGTGAACGGTGACCCGGGCTCTGCAGCCCTGCCGCCTGCTCACACAAACGGCTTGCTTTGTTTTTTATGTTTTTCTATATTATTACAATGTTTTTACCATGCTTTTACCACATTGTTTTACCATGCTACACCACACTGCACATGGCCATTTCTACTACATTTGTACCATGGTAAAGTGTACTTTACCACGTGTTTACCATGCTATGCCTTATTTTCTTTCCACTGTATAATGATGATAATACATAAACTGATAGTAACTGACCGACTGTTGATCACAACAAACACACCTGCTGTTACTCTACAGCTACTCACCTGCTCTGCACTGTTCCTCCTGACCAGCATCACACAGCCCTGCTCTCACTGACACAGCACACACAACACACACAGCCCTGCTCTCACTGTCACAACACACAACACACAACACACACAGCCCTGCTCTCACTGACACAGCACACACAACACACACAGCCCTGCTCTCACTGTCACAACACACAACACACAACACACACAGCCCTGCTCTCACTGTCACAACACACACAACACACAACACACACAGCCCTGCTCTCACTGACACAGCACACACAACACACACAGCCCTGCTCTCACTGTCACAACACACAACACACAACACACACAGCCCTGCTCTCACTGACACAGCACACACAACACACACAGCCCTGCTCTCACTGTCACAACACACAACACACAACACACACAGCCCTGCTCTCACTGACACAGCACACACAACACACACAGCCCTGCTCTCACTGTCACAACACACAACACACAACACACACAGCCCTGCTCTCACTGTCAACACACACAACACACAACACACACAGCCCTGCTCTCACTGTCACAACACACACAACACACACACAGCCCTGCTCTCACTGTCACAACACACAACACACACAGCCCTGCTCTCACTGTCACAGCACACAACACACACAGCCCTGCTCTCACTGTCACAACACACACAACACACACAGCCCTGCTCTCACTGTCACAACACACACAATACACACAGCCCTGCTCTCACTGTCACAACACACAACACACACAGCCCTGCTCTCACTGTCACAGCACACAACACACAACACACACAGCCCTGCTCTCACTGTCACAACACACACAACACACACAGCCCTGCTCTCACTGTCACAACACACACAATACACACAGCCCTGCTCTCACTGTCACAACACACACAACACACAGCCCTGCTCTCACTGTCACAACACACAACACACACAGCCCTGCTCTCACTGTCACAACACACACAACACACACAGCCCTGCTCTCACTGTCACAACACACACAACACACACAGCCCTGCTCTCACTGTCACAACACACACAACACACAACACACACAGCCCTGCTCTCACTGTCACAACACACACGACACACAACACACACAGCCCTGCTCTCACTGTCACAGCACACACAACACACAGCACACACAGCCCTGCTCTCACTGTCACAGCACACACTACACACAACACACACAGCCCTGCTCTCACTGACACACACAACACACACAGCCCTGTTCTCACTGTCACAGCACACACAACACACAGCACACACAGCCCTGCTCTCACTGTCACAACACACAACACACACAGCCCTGCTCTCACTGTCACAACACACAACACACACAGCCCTGCTCTCACTGTCACAACACACACAACACACAACACACACAGCCCTGCTCTCACTGTCACAACACACAACACACACAGCCCTGCTCTCACTGTCACAACACACACAGCCCTGCTCTCACTGTCACAACACACAACACACACAGCCCTGCTCTCACTGTCACAACACACAACACACACAGCCCTGCTCTCACTGTCACAGCACACACAACACACAACACACACAGCCCTGCTCTCACTGTCACAACACACAACACACACAGCCCTGCTCTCACTGTCACAACACACAACACACACAGCCCTGCTCTCACTGTCACAACACACACAACACACAACACACACAGCCCTGCTCTCACTGTCACAACACACAACACACACAGCCCTGCTCTCACTGTCACAACACACAACACACACAGCCCTGCTCTCACTGTCACAACACACACAACACACAACACACACAGCCCTGCTCTCACTGTCACAACACACAACACACACAGCCCTGCTCTCACTGTCACAACACACAACACACACAGCTCTGCTCTCACTGTCACAGCACACACAACACACAACACACACAGCCCTGCTCTCACTGTCACAACACACAACACACACAGCCCTGCTCTCACTGTCACAGCACACACAACACACACAGCCCTGCTCTCACTGTCACAACACACACAACACACAACACACACAGCCCTGCTCTCACTGTCACAACACACACGACACACAACACACACAGCCCTGCTCTCACTGTCACAACACACAACACACACAGCCCTGCTCTCACTGTCACAACACACAACACACAACACACAGCCCTGCTCTCACTGTCACTGATACTGACCTCAAACAACACCATGTGTCTCAGATGCTTCACACTGTAGTTGGTTTTATTATTAGAATTAATAATTTGGGGCTCCTGCTTCAGGGACAGTCTATACACAATCAGAAGAAGTTTTTATTATTATTATTTTATTCCAGTGGGTGTTCAACAACACACAGACCCACACATTCACACGTCACACAAAGGCTACACCTCAAAACGTCATCCAAATACCACAAAACAAACAC
>NC_089852.1:717500-897500 GCF_036373705.1 Amia ocellicauda | reverse complement strand
CACTAAAGTCCCGCAGCGCCCCCTACCGGCCGCCGTCCAATGCACGGATCGATCTGTCTATATCAGGGGTGGCTAACCCTGGTCCTGGAGAGCTTCAGGGCCAACAGGCGATTGTTCTATCCAGGTCGTTAACTGCCTAATTGAACCAATTGTGGGTCTTGATTAGGCTAAGTGTCCCTGTGTTGCAGGTATCCAGTGATGGGTGATTTAGACTGGAGAACGTGCCGGACCAGGGTTGACCGCCCTGTCTATAACCTCTCTCTGGTCAAGGAAGCAGCGATGCTGTTCCACACGTGGCCAAATTTTGAGGATAATTCATTTAAAATTGGGGAGTTATTTTATGTGTATTTTTGTATGGGGGGGGGTGCAGGATCTACACACCCCAGGAAGTACAGAGACACTGAGGGCGTTTAAATGTGTAGCAATGGAGGTGGACGTGACTATTTACTTCTATATATATATACATACACATGTATATTATGCAATCACAATGTATACAAAAACAAATCATGTATATTTAAAATGTGACACACAACCATCATTTGGGCCCAACCTGCACAGCTGCAATCATCTGGGCGGGTCTGAGATGAGGCCCGTTGACAAATGTAATAAGTGCGTTTGCCGTCTTGTCAGTTTCTCAAAGCCGTTTGGGCAGAGCTCGAATCAGAGGGGCGCATCGGATGCACCTTAGAAAACACCCACTCACACACTGATCGTTTCTTAAAAACCCAACCATATTTATTTTTTTCCTCGTAGAATCCGTCAATATATTAATATATCATTTCTTATAGGTAAAATAAAGCAAAGTGATTCAGTGCATATCCAAACACGGTCAAAACAAACAAGTTATTGGAATAAATACACAAATAAAGACAAACGTGAATGAATAAATACGTAAAAATAAATACATACACACTTAGCATCCTCAAGAAGAACTGACGACAGTGTGGGAATGGGCAGGGCTTAAGAAAGTCAAGCAGAACACTTGAGAATAAATTAATCAATCGATCGATCAATCAATCACAAACGGACACCCTCTGGGTGGAGGAGATGGGAGGAGAAAACCAGTCAGGCATCACAGTTTGAGAGTTCGTCCTTCATAGCAGAGCAGGGGGAGAGGAGAAGACACGCAGACACAGAGACAGTGAGGCAGACGGGAGGAGACGAGAGAGAGAGACAGTGGGGACACGGCAAGACAAACTGAGAGAGACCGCGGAGATACAGAGGGACAAACAGAGAGGTCACAGGGACATGGAGAGACAAACCGAGAGAGAGACAGCGGGGACACCGAGAGACAAACAGAGAGGCAGCGGGGACATGGAGAGACAAACGGAGAGGTCACAGGGACACGGAGATACAAACAGAGAGAGAGACAGCAGGGACACTGAGAGAGAAACCGAGAGAGAACACGGGGACACAGAGAAACAAACAGAGAGAGAGACAGCAGGGACATGGTGAGACAAACAGAGAGACAGCGGGGACATGGAGAGACAAACGGAGAGTCCACAGGGACACGGAGAGACAAACTGAGAGAGGGGGACAGAGACAGTGGGAGAGGGGCAAACAGCAGGGGACACAGAGTCTGAGAGATGGACACATGAAGAGAAAGGACAGAGACAGACACTGAGAGACACAGGGACAGCAGCTGAGCTGAGGACATGGTTGGGACAGACCCCTTGGTAAACCCCATCCCGTGAACAGTGTCAGTGGTCTCCATCCTATTTATACTCAAGCGATTCTAGCTTTAGTTCAGAAAAAAATCCCCCATTTACTGATCTCGTCCTCCTGTTTAAGAGAACAGTGCAACCCGAGAGTGACAGCTACCCCCCCGTGGAGAAACACACTGGGGGCAACAAGAACAATGTAAACAATTAACAACGCCGCCTCCTTCCCTCTCTCTATCCCTCTCTCTCTCTCACTAGATCTCGAGGGGAGGGGCAAGGTGCTATAAATCGTGGTGCATATCACTGTGGGGGTCTCGGTCTCGGTCCCGGTCGGAGTTGGGGTTCTGCTGCCGGGGCCGCTCCGGTCTGTCCTGCTGGGACACCAGACGCTGGTACCGGGCCTGGCGCTGGTAGTCCGGGTCAATGTTGATCCAGTTGTTGGCGACCCACTTGGTGCCCTGAGTCACAACACAACCGCCGTGCAGAGAGTACTCGTCCAGCTCGCCCACCCAGCCTGTCAACACAACACACACATACTGAGTATACAACACACACACACAGAGTATACAACACACATACACACTTAGTATACAACACAGATACACACACACACTAAGTATACAACACACACACACATACTGAGTATACAACACACACACATACTGAGTATACAACACACACACACACACACACACACACACACACACACACACTGAGTATACAACACACACACATACTGAGTATACAACACACACACATAAGAACATAAGAAGAACATAAGACAGTGTCCAATGGAGAGGAGGCCATTCGCCCCATCGTGCTCGTATGCATTTCCATTTGTGTCCCCGGGTGCGTGTGTCCCTACTGATCTGGAAAAGCTCCTCTGGTTTGATGTGGTCGATGCCTTTCATGATTTTGAAGACTTGGATCAAGTCCCCACGTAGTCTCCTCTGTTCCAGGGTGAAAAGGTTCAGGTCCTCAGTCTCTCAGTAGGACATTCCCTTCAGACCTGGAATAAGTCTGGTTGCTCTCCTCTGAACTGCCTCTAGAGCAGCGATATCTTTCTTGAAGTGTGGAGCCCAGAACTGTCCACAGTATCCAGATGAGTTCTAACTAGTGCATTGTACAGTCTGAACATCACTGCCCTTGTTCTCTAAGTCCCTTTGAATAGCCTGAGCTGCCGAGATTGTATCTGCTGAGCCGCCTATTTTAGTATCATCTGCAAATTTGACAAGTTTGCTAACTATCCCCGAGTCCAGATCATTAATATAGATTAGAAAAAGCAAAGGCCCTAGTACTGATCCCTGTGGAACTCCACTAACAACCTCACTCCAGTTACAGTGAGGGAAAAAAGTATTTGATCCCCTGCTGATTTTGTACGTTTGCCCACTGACAAAGAAATGATCAGTCTATAATTTTAATGGTAGGTGTATTTTAACAGTGAGAGACAGAATAACAACAAAAAAATCCAGAAAAACGCATTTCAAAAAAGTTATACATTGATTTGCATGTTAATGAGTGAAATAAGTACTTGACCCCTTCGACTTAGTACTTGGTGGCAAAACCCTTGTTGGCGATCACAGAGGTCAGACGTTTCTTGTAGTTGGCCACCAGGTTTGCACACATCTCAGGAGGGATTTTGTCCCACTCCTCTTTGCAGATCCTCTCCAAGTCATTAAGGTTTCGAGGCTGACGTTTGGCAACTCGAACCTTCAGCTCCTCCACAGATTCTCTATGGGATTAAGGTCTGGAGACTGGCTAGGCCACTGCAGGACCTTAATGTGCTTCTTCTTGAGCCACTCCTTTGTTGCCTTGGCTGTGTGTTTTGGGTCATTGTCATGCTGGAATACCCATCCACGACCCATTTTCAATGAGGGAAGGAGGTTCTCACCCAAGATTTGACGGTACATGGCCCCATCCATCGTCCCTTTGATGCGGTGCAGTTGTCCTGTCCCCTTAGCAGAAAAACACCCCCAAAGCATAATGTTTCCACCTCCATGTTTGATGGTGGGGATGGTGTTCTTGGGGTCATTCCTCCTCCTCCAAACACGGAGTTGATGCCAAACAGCTCGATTTTGGTCTCATCTGACCACAACACTTTCACCCAGTTCTCCTCTGATCATTCAGATGTTCATTGGCAAACTTCAGACGGGCCTGTACATGTGCTTTCTTGAGCAGGGGGACCTTGCGGGCGCTGCAGGATTTCAGTCCTTCACGGCGTAGTGTGTTACCAATTGTTTTCTTGGTGACTATGGTCCCAGCTGCCTTGAGATCATTAACAAGATCCTCCCGTGTAGTTCTGGGCTGATTCCTCACCGTTCTCATGATCATTGAAACTCCACGAGGTGAGATCTTGCATGGAGCCCCAGACCGAGGGAGACTGACAGTTATTTTGTGTTTCTTCCATTTGCGAATAATCGCACCAACTGTTGTCACCTTCTCACCAAGCTGCTTGGCGATGGTCTTGTAGCCCATTCCAGCCTTGTGTAGGTCTACAATCTTGTCCCTGACATCCTTGGACAGCTCTTTGGTCTTGGCCATGGTGGAGAGTTTGGAATCTGATTGACAGGTGTGGACAGGTGTCTTATATACAGGTAACGAGCTGAGATTAGGAGCACTCCCTTTAAGAGAGAGCTCCTAATCTCAGCTCGTTACCTGTATAAAAGACACCTGGGAGCCAGAAATCTTGCTGATTGATAGGGGATCAAATACTTATTTCCCTCATTAACATGCAAATCAATTTATAACTTTTTTGAAATGCGTTTTTCTGGATTTTTTTGCTGTTATTCTGTCTCTCACTGTTAAAATACAACTACCATTAAAATGATAGACTGATCATTTCTTTGTCAGTGGGCAAACGTACAAAATCAGCAGGGGATCAAATACTTTTTTCCCTCACTGTACAACACACACACACACACACTGTATTCTCTCGCTCGGTACCTTTGCCATCGGAGAGGTAGTTGTACCAGAACACGGCCGTGCCCTTACTGGGCTTCACAAGCAGGTTGCTCTTGTCACAGTTCTTACGGGTGTCCAGCAGGTCCACGTCATTCTGGATCAGAGACTGGCACAGGGCAGAGAGGGCACAGTGAGATTGGCACAGGGCTGAGGGGCACAATGAGACTGGCACAGGACAGAGAGGGGCACAGTGAGACTGGCACAGTGTTTTACCACTTCCTCGTAGGTCCGGTTGTCTGCCACAGGGAAGGCCGTCTCACCCCCCCCTTCCACTGAGTTCAGGTAGAACAGCACTGTGATGTACCTGCAACAAGACACGAGTGAGAACACACAGACTCACACACACACACACACTGAGACTCACACACACAGGCGTGCGTGCGCGTGGTCGTCTCTCTCACCGGCAGGAGGTCTCGAAGGGCGACGAGCCGTTGTCGGCCAGCTTGGTGTGGTGGCACACGGTCTCTGGGTACACCGGACCGCTGTCGTGGTGCGCGTGGTAGTGCCCCCCCCTCTCGTAGCGCACCACCTGCAGCGGCTCGCTCAACTCCACCAGGGCAGGGGGCAGCCGGGTCAGCCGGGTCACCCTGGGGGGCAGAGCGAGGCGGAGTTTGAGTGAGTGTCCATACTGTCATCACACTGCAGAGTCAGGGGCCCTCTCCCTCTCCCTCCCCCCCCTCTCACCTCTCTCTCAGGCCTCTCAGGACGCGGTGTGCTCCCTCTCCCTGGTACAGCCAGGTGTGTTTGCTGTTGCGGACCAGCTGGCTGCTCTGAACGCCGCGCTGTCGGAGGAACCTCTGGAACGCATTGCTGCTCAGCTGCTTGAACTCCTCCAGGCTGAGCAGACCTGCAAACACAGAGACGAGAGAGTGAGACACACACACAGATGACAGAGTGAAACACACTGACAACAGAGTGAGACACACACACACACACACCCTCTCTCTCTCTCTCTCTGTAGCCCGCATGCTCCTGTGCACCTCTCCCTCCCTCTCCCTGTAACCTCCTTAACCCCCTAAGCCCCCTCTCTGTGTGTGGCAGGTCAGGGGTCAGTGTGGTGGGGGGGTGGCTGCCCCCACATGTCCGGCTGTCGGGACGCATTTCCTCCCTCCCAGAGCCAGGCCAGTGGGGGGGGTCGACGGAGTGAGGCATTGTGATGTTAATGAGAGGCACTGGGCACATCCGCTGACCGTACACAACTCACTGCCATGACCTCATCGCCCGCACACTGCTCGCTCTCTCGCTCTGCCTCACTCACTCACACTAACACGCACACGCACACTGACACATAGAGATACAGAGACACACAATGACACACAAAGAGATACAGAGAGAGACGCACTGACATACACAGAGATACAGACACACACTGACACACAGAGAGACGCACACTGACACACACAGAGATAGAGAGAGACAAACACTGACACAGAGAAATACAGACACACTGACACACAGAAAAATAGACACACTGACACAAAGAGAGATACAGAGAGACACACTGACACACACAGAGATACAGAGAGAGACAAACACTGACACACAGAGAGATACAGACACACTGACACACAGAGAGATACAGAGACGCACACTCACACAAAGACATGGAGCACACAGAGACGCAGAGGGGGACACAGACAGAGAGATGGAGAATGGGAAGATGAGAAGTAGAGGGGGACAGACGGGCGTGTGGAGAGAAGCACAGTCCAGCGATCAATGAGCCGTGTCTCACCGTTGCCATCCGGGTCGGCCTTCAGCCCAGTGTAGATCTCCCGCAGGCTGTCGGGGGTCAGCCAGATCCCGTCCCTCACCCGAGAGTGGGTCAGAACCTGGGGGAGAGGGTGAGGAGCTGTCAGTTCTTCATCGCCAATCCATTGCCCCTCCCACCCTTTCTACCCTTCTCCCCGTCCCCTCCTGCCCCATGTCTTGCCCACTTTCCTCCTCCTTCTCCTCCCTTTCCCTCTCCATCTCCTCCTCCCTCTACCCCCCGCTGACCTCCTGCAGCTGCAGCTGTCCGTCCTGGTTGAGGTCCAGCAGGTTGAAGATGTCCTCTGGGCTGAGCTCCAGCTGCTCGGCCAGGTCCTCCCCACCCTCAGGGGTCATCACCTGGCTCTCAGTCAGACCCTTCAGCTGCGCCAGCTGCACCACCACCCTACACTCCTCCTCTGTCAGGAATCCTGGGATCTCTGGGGGGGTGGGAAGGGAGAGGACAGGGAGGAAGAGGGAGGGAGAGAGGAGGAGGTAGGGAGAGGGAATGGGGTAGGGAGAGGGAGAGGGAAAGAGAAGGAGAAAGGGAGAGAGAGGGAGGGAGGTAGGGAGAAGAAATGGGGAGGGTGAGGGAGAGGGAGGTAGGAGGAAGAGGGAATGGGAGGCAGAGGGGAGGAGAAAGGAAGAGGGAGAGGGAGGGAGAGAAGAGGTGGTAGGAAGAGGGAGAGGGAGGGAGGAAGAGGGAATGGGAGGTGGAGGGGAGGAGAAGAGAGGGAGGGAGAGAGGAGGAGAAAGGAAGAGGGAGAGAAAATGAGGGAGGAAGAGGGAATGGAAGGGGGAGGGAGAGACAGTGTTAGAGAGAGGGGGAGGGGAGGAGAGTTTAAAGTTATAGCTCAGTGAAGGGGAACAGGCTGGGGCCTAACACCCGACTGGGCAGAACACTTCCCTACAGGGGGAATACATTCATAAATACATATTACAGATCTTAGTTATTTCCCATTGGTCAATCCATATCAATTAAGCTAATTGAGAGAACAAAACAGCAAGCTCTGGAGTGTGAAATGCCTGTAAATCATCCTTCACCTGCAGCCCCCGACCACGGGACCCCCGCCAGCTCGTTACATAGTTAAACGAACACACAGATCAGCTCTGGCCAATGAGGGCGTGATGCTGAGTGACCGGGATGAACACACAATGGTGCAGTAAGACCACAGGGAAAATACATGACACACACACGCACGCACAGCGCAGGTAAATACTCCGAGGCTGACGAGACATTAGGAGGCAGCACAGATCTGTACTCGGGTTCTTGCTCTATTTATTATAATGCCCCCCCGTCCCTGTCCCCACTCTAGCGGTGTTGATCCTGCTGCTGGGGGGTCGATGTGCTGGACATGGGCTGCATTGTCAGCTGAGTGGCTTGTCAGGCCCCTTTCTCTTGCTAATCTCCCACTCTGTGCCCCCCCAGTCCCAGGTGTTGACAAAGAGTTCCAGACCCTGCTGGATTGGACTGTGTCTCTCAGGACCAGGGCTGAGACCCTGCTGCTGGACTGGACTATACTGTGTCTGTATTATATTACAATTGTGTAGCTGCTCAGCTTTAACTGTGTATATCTCTGTCCTTTTCTATCTCTCCCTCTCCCTCTCCCTCCCTCCGTCCAGCAGGCGCTTGGGTACTGTGCCAGTTCTCCAGCACAGAGCAGGCAGGAAGTGGAGCGGCGTGTCTGGGCAGGAAGAGGGTCGCAGCACACAAACAGCCCCTCGCTGTGAGCAGCAGGGGCTGAAGGGACACACAATAACAGCACAGCCCCCCCACAGAGCCCTGGCACAGCACAGCCCAGTCATCATCTACAGATACAGATTATTCATGTTTGTCATTCAATGTGAATCCATTGTAAAGCACCCCGGGCTCTAGGGACGGCCCTGGGGGCTCGAACTCGCTGCAATCCACAGTGATGCCTGTGTTGTAGAAGACGGGTCCAAGCAGGCGCTCCAGGTGTCCAACGCTCTGCCTGACAGGATATAAACTGGACGAGGCTTTACAGCTGATTCTGAACAGACACCCAGAATGTGTACCTGGACAGAATCAGACCGTGTGATGTAATAAACCAGGAGCTAAGAGAGAGAGGGAGAATAGAATGAAAGAAAGAAGGAAGGAGAAGGGAAGGTCCTACTTTTGAAGAAACAGGATAGAAGTAGGAACCTGTGTGGGTAAAGGAGGGAGAGAGGGACAGAGGGTGAGGGAAGAGAGAGAAGGAGAATGGAACGAAAGAAAGAAGGAAGGAGAAGGGGAGGTCCTGTCACGACACCCCCTCTATAACACACACACACAAACACACAGCCCTCTCACGTCCACCCCCTTAAAACACACACACACAGAGCCCCCTCCCCTCCGCTCCATTGTTCTCCCTCTGCTCCTGCCCCCCCTGCTAATGAAAGGCTGCACTGAGTCCCCCCGGCTGTATAAATACCCCTACCCTCCCAGTACCCAGGGCACTCTCTCTCTCTGCCTCCCCGCGCCACCACCACATCCCCCGATCTCTCTATCCTCTCCGCCTCCGGGACGATGACCCTCAGCTCCACCTGGCTCCTACGGGCCGCCCTGTGCCTCCTGCTGTGGCCAAGCGATGCCACCGTGGGGCTGGTGCTGGGGCCGGGCGGGGGGCCCCGGGGCCTGGACGGCTCCTCCCGGTGTGTGCCCATCCCTGCACGCATGGCGCTGTGCCAGGACATCGGCTACAGGGATATGCGTCTGCCCAACCTGCTGGGGCATGAGTCGCTGGGCGAGGCAGTGCAGCAGGCGGCCAGCTGGCTGCCCCTACTGGCCCGGGAGTGCCACCCAGACGCCCGCATGTTTCTCTGCTCCCTCTTCGCCCCCATCTGCCTGGACAGGTAAGCACTCTCTCTCTGTCTTTCTCAAATTCCAATTTTTCAAATTCAAAGAAGCTTTACTGGCATGACTTGCACAGCAGTATTGCCAAAGTAGGTACAAAATAACCAATTACGTCAGTTTTTTAAACATTTATTTATTTCTTTATTTTCTCTCTCTGTTTTCCTCACTCTTACACTCTCACTTTGTCCTGATGATGATCTTAGCCATATCTTTTTGTGCTGTGCTGTGTTAATCTGTGTTGAGTTGTGGTGTGTCGAGTTGTGCTGCGCTGCACTGTGTTGCTTTATTTAGGTTACTGTACCGTGTCCTGCTCTAACCCAGCTGAGTTTCTGACAGAAGCTATTATGGTTTAATTAGCTCTGTGAAGGCGGGCAGGCAGACTGGGGAAGTTAATCAGAGTCAGACTAAACTGCCCCGGGTGTCCGACTATCACGCAAAACAAGTCCCACTGCTCCCGTCTCCCAAAAAAGCAGACTGAACCAGATCGGAGTGAATTCATGGTAAAACCGCGTCTCTCTGCACCGGTGCTGCCTCTCCTGCTACATTTATAACTGTTGCTTTGTGCCACTTATTTTAATGATGCAATCATTTCATTAAGGCGAGCGACTGGGCTCTCTAAACAGCCAGTCAGTTCCGCGTTCACAGCCCCTCCTCCCTCGTTCTCTCTCCTTCAACTCTCTGTCAATCCTAAACCTCTCACATGTAACCCCCCGTGTTGGCAGGTTTATCTCCCCGTGCCGCAGCCTGTGTGAGGAGGTGCGTGGGAGCTGCGCCCCCATCATGGCGTGCTATGGCTTCCCCTGGCCGGAGATCCTGCGCTGCCACCAGTTCCCCTCCGACACCCTCATGTGCATCCCCTCTGTCACAAGCGGCAACGCCACGCACCCCGACCGCCGCAAGGGTGAGTGCGCCTAGCACACGCCTGACACACGGCACGCACGCGCTCGTCACACACTTCACACGCCCACTCTGAGAATCTGGCACACTTGTAGCACACTTCAACATCGGTCCCTCGCCCCCCACACCTGGCCCACCGCAGCCAGAACACGTCACACTTCTGACCCAGTTCCTCTGACTGTGTGTGTGTGTGTGTGTGTGTGCGTGTGTGCGTGTGTTGCAGCTGTGCCCAGGGCGAGCTGCCGTGACTGTGAGTTGGAGGAGCCGGCGTCCGTCAAAGAGGTCCTGGATGCGTTCTGCGCCCATGACTTCGGTAAGAACATCTTTCACTCCTCCCATCCTCTTCTCTTCCCTCCTTCTCCCTCTCCATCTCCCCCTCTCCTCCCTCTGTCGCTCCTTCACTCACTGGCATTCCCTCCCTCTCCCTCTCCGTTGCTCTCGCACTCTCTGACATTCCCTCCCTCTCCCTCCCTATCGCTCCTTCACTTTGAGATTACCTCTCTCCATCTCCTCTCCCTCTCCTCTCCCTACCTCCCTCTGTCCCTCTTTCACTGACATTCCCTCCCTCTCCCTCCGTCACTCTGATCTCCTCTCCCTCCTTCTGTCCCTCTTTCACTCTGAAATTCCCTCCCTCTTCCTCCCTGTCACCCCCTCTCCCCACAACACCCCCTGATCTCACCCCGTCTCTCTGTCCCTCTCTCTCTCCACCAGTGGTGAAAGTGCGCCTGTCTCGGCTGAACGGCAGCAGCGCCGGCCTGGCCCAGTTCACGCTGGACCCGCGGGTCGAGGTGCTGAAGCACGGCCCTCTACTGGGGGCCCAGGTGCACGATCGGCTGCGGCTCTGGCTGGAGCGGGACGCCACCTGCGTGCGCAACATGACGCGCCGCAGCCCAGCCGGCAGCTACCTGGTCCTGGGCAGCGCCCACGGCGAGCGGCTGGTCGTGCTCAAGGCCTACAGTTGGCAGAAGCGTGACAGGACCCTGGCGGCCGCGGCGCGCAAGTGGAAACGGCACCGGTGCCGCGGGCCGAGGGAGGGCCGGGAGTGGCACGCCGGGCACTAGCAGCGCGGCATTGCCGTCCTGTTTGGCAGCGGGGGCTTTGTTTGTGTGTGTGTGTGTGTGTGTGTGTAAGTTATTCACAGTAGAGGGATCCTCCCCAGGGGCCACGGCTCAACGGAGACGTTTTACATGATCTGGGTCAGTTGTGTAATTGTGATAATTGGACTGGAAACCCTGTCTCTCTCCAGGACCAGGGCTGAGACCCTGCTGGACACTGGACTGGACTGGACTGTGTCTCTAGGGGACGTTGGGAGGGAACCCTGCAGTGGAGGACAGAGGAGAGTCCAGTCGGGCCTGTTTACACTACAGTCACATTGCTGAGGACACGGGTTTGGTCAGCGTGTCTGTACTGTGTCTGCAGTGTGGGGGAGGGACTGGAGCACTGGAGCCTGATATCCGTCAATTAACTGAGAGACAGAGAGAGAGACAGAGACACAGAGAGAGGGACAGAGACAGACAGACAGACAGCAGGGTGTCAGTTGTGCTGGGGAGGTTGTTAGCTTCTTCTTTGTGTGTGTGTGTGCGTTGGGGGGGGTGAGTCACTATATACATACACTGTCCGCTCTATCTGTGTGTCCGACCTGTTTTTTACAAGCCTGTATTTGCGTATGTCTGAAATGTGGGACACCAGAAGAGGCTGTACACCGCGTTTGTGTTGTTGTGATCAGTAGTTGTACATGTATGTATATCTATATCTATATCTATATGAAGTAATAAACATCCCTGGCCTGAAGTGCGTGTGATTCAGTGCATCATTGTGGCTCCTCAACATAGAAACTGGACACTGTCCGCCTGCACGGTGAAGCGGGGTCTCCCAGGCTTAGAGCTCGGGCTGGGCTGGGCCGTGCTGGAGTGGTCTGGACTGCGCCGTGGGTTTGCTCCATTCACAACACAGACCCCTGTCCTGCTTCCTCTCTTTCTGCCTCTGCCTCTCATTCTCTCTCTTTCAGTTTCCCCTCCCTCACTTTCAGTCTCACACTGACACCGCTGCACCCCTCCTCCGCACTGTGCCAGGGCCACCCAGCTCCTCCCTCACCCGCCCCACCACCACTGTGTCAAAGCGCAGGGGGGCAGTCTCTCACCGAACAGCAGGGGCTTCAGGCTGAGCGTCTTCATCTCGTGCACTTTATTGGGCTCCAGCGCCACCTTCTGGACATGTCCCACCTGCACAGACACGGGACCATCGTCACCATCACTATCATTTACTGTAGGACATGAAGTAAAGAGAACCGTCACGCCAACCCTGGACTGTGTCTCTCAAGACTGGACTGTTACTTAGAGAGAAAAGAGGGGCAGTGGGAGAAAGGGAGATATGAAGGCCGCCACTTCCCCACCTCAGGCCTGCACTTACCCGGATGCCCTCGATGCGAGGCAGGTAGATGGAGCCCCGGGCCGTCGTGTCCGGAGCTGGGGGCAGGGGGTCCGGCTCGGGGGGGCGGCTGGAGCCGGTGAGCGGGGGCTCGGCGGCGGGGGGCAGCTCCCCGGGGCCGTTGTTGTAGTGCACATACATGAGCAGCGCGATGACATTGATGATGTACACGTGGAAGAAGACCATGATGACCACGAAGTAGGAGCGTGAGCACACGCTGCTCTTGTGCAGGGCCGCGCGCTCGCGGGGCAGGGGCAGCGCGCCGGGCATCAGCGGCTCGGCCTCGCGCCCCCCGCACTCCATCATCGTGCCCACCTCTACTGACAAGCTGGACGGCTGGACACGGACCCCTGGTTCGCCAGCGTCACTCCCTTCTCTGATATTGATGATAATATTGATAATATCAGTGATAATTATGGTAATAACGTGTAACACTTCGCTTAGAGTTCATATTTAATTCACTCAATCACTTATTTGGAGTGAAAACTAAGCGGTTTCTCACGCAGAAGATAGTAAGGCGCTTAACTGCAATATCGATATAATGACACGCACGCATTGCCTGCGGGGCCGTTATTAACGGAGATAACGGCTCGGCTCGTCCGTTACTGAGGACAGGCCGGGGGTCGCCGGTGGCGCCGAGATCACCCACCGCTGCTGACGTCACGGCCTCGGTGTCGGTGCCGCCGGGCGCTCCGGGTCAGCGGCGTGCAGTTCAGCGGCCCGTCCCTCTGTCGCAGCCCGAGAAGCTGCAGCGCCGCAACCGCCACGACAGACCAGGCGCCATTAGCACGCCTGCGCACCGGAGCCGTAGAGAGCGCCGCTCCACTTCCGTGCGGCACTTCCTGGCGCGGGTGCGTCACTGCCCCCTGGCGGCAGAGCGGTGGTAGTGTGCGGGTTTATACCGCAGTGGCTCAACTAGAGCGAAACTGGAAAAACACTGAAACATTTAATGAATAAATAAACAAGAAATACGTCAACACAAATATATGAGTAGGTGCCAGTTTTCGGATCTGGTTTGTAAGTCAAGCTTCCCCATCGCTATAGTGTGTTGAAGTGTTTCAGCTGACTAAAGGACAATAGACTATTGGATAAGTGAACATGTATTAGCAATGTATTGATTTAATGATATATTCATTTTTGATGCGTAAATCATGTTTTCTAAATGCAACCACTTTTGTGCAGCATTTAAAATATAGTCACCATATATACTGACATAAAACTATGATATGGCATAAAACTTGTACCTTATAAATGCATAGAAGCCCACAGCTATATTCGGAGGGTTATACATCACACACAGCACTACCCAGGGGCTGTTGATGTTCCTCCCACCCCCAGGGGCCCCCAGCAGAGGCAGGACCACAGCCAGCAGCACCGATGAAGAACTGCCTGCAGGGGAGGCAACCATTAGGCCTGGGCCTGAAGCCGTGGACCCCCAGAGATTTATTTTCTCCTGTAACTATCTGCCATCCATAGGATTTTTTTTCTCTCCTCTGTGACTAATGGTTTAAATTATGTTGATTATTTTGATTTTATAAATTGTTTACGGTTTATTGACTTATTTAGTAATTCTGTTGTAGCGTGTTTATCAATCTGTAAAGCGCTCTGTGGCTACACTGCGAAGGGCACTATACAAATACAAATTGATTGATATACAACACCCACCCCCACAACAGCCATTCTGGGGGTTTTCAGTGGTCGGGCCGCTTTGAAGGCGGGGGAGGAACTGTAATTCATACAGTTAAATCGTAAAAAGATCAGTTACAGGTTTCTGTAGTTTTCCAGTGGATGCAGTTCATAGATCGGACAGCAGGTGGTAGCACAGGTTTACTGTAAAGTCCAGTCCAGCAGGGTCTCAGCCCTGGTCCCGAGAGACACAGTCCAGTCCAGCAGGGTCTCGGCCCTGGTCCCGAGAGACACAGTCCAGTCCAGCAGGGTCTCGGCCCTGGTCCCGAGAGACACAGTCCAGTCCAGCAGGGTCTCAGCCCTGGTCCCGAGAGACACAGTCCAGTCCAGCAGGGTCTCTGCCCTGGTCCTAGATGGTTAAAGTATAATTCAGTGGTGATGTTGGGTTTATCAGACTGATGCTCCCTTTCCCTCTCCGTCTCCGTCTCTCCCCTGTCATTCTCACTCACTTCCTCTCTCTCTCCCTCTCCCTCTCCCTCCCCCGTGCGGAGTCCATGCTGCGCTGCTGTGAACACAACGCACTACAAATCCTGTTGCTGTAATCTGGGTGCTGAGCTCTGTCTGTCTGCTAGTTGATCTTCCTAATCCCACTATCTGTGTCTGTATCCGCACAATCCTGTCAGCGCAGACACACACACACACACACACACACACACACATTCACACTCACACATCTAACTGCCTTGTTCTATCTGTTTATCCATCTCTTACAATCTCTTATAATGTTCCTGCAGCCTGTGAGTCGGTGTTTGCAGGTTGAACAAAGACAGACTCACTGATGCACTTCCGTGATGCTGCATTAACACACCATACACACAGGACCCCAGAGGTGTGTATATCTATGTGCAATTGTACATTTCAACACACAGATTTGGGAGACTCTTCTCCGCTCATCTCCACACCGGCGTCCCTGGCGCTGCTGCCCGTGTTTCGGCTGGTTGCGTCACGGCGCTCCCCGCCCGGCTGAGCCAAAACGACCACAAGACGCCACGGGGCCTCCATCAAATCAAAGAACTGACCCCCAGTCAAGCGAACTGCTTCCATTCCCCCATCTGATTTCCCAAAAGGGAAAAACAAAATGAAAGTGAAAGAGTGTCGGAGGGATTAATAAAGAGCCGCCAAGCAAACAGAATATTACAATAATAATTTGGAAGAGACCTCCAGCAGCCAGCAGTGTAACGCAGTGGTTCGGACCCGTCCCCCCGCACAGGGACAGCGGTGCGTGTGCCGGGATGTGCAGGATCACCACCGTGCTGCTCCCGCCCCCTCCCTGCCTCCCCAGCTGTGGACACACAGAGACTCTCACACACACACACACACAGACTCTCTCACACACACACACACACACAGACACACACACACACAGAGACACACAGACTCTCACACACACACACACAGAGACACACAGAGACACAGAGACTCTCTCACACACACACACACACACACAGACTCTCTCTCTCACACACACACACACACACACAGAGACACTCACACACACACAGACTCTCTCACACACACACACACAGAGACACACAGACTCTCACACACACACACACACACACACACACAGACACACAGACTCTCTCACACACACACAGACACACAGACTCTCTCACACACACACACACAGAGACACAGAGACTCTCTCACACACACACACACAGAGACACAGAGACTCTCTCACACACACACACAGAGAGACACACAGAGACTCACAGACTCACACACACACACACACACACACACACACACAGACTCTCTCTCTCACACACACACACACACACACAGAGACACTCACACACACACAGACTCTCTCACACACACACACACACAGAGACACACAGACTCTCACACACACACACACAGAGACACACAGAGACACAGAGACTCTCTCACACACACACACACACACAGACACACAGACTCTCTCACACACACACACACAGAGACACACAGACTCTCACACACACACACACAGAGACACACAGAGACACAGAGACTCTCTCACACACACACACACACACACACACACACAGGCTCAGAAGTGTGTTCCGGGATACCTCCGTGCAAGTCCTGGCGTTTCTTCCTTCCTTTCTTTTCCCGGGATCAGTCGTATGGATGCCGCCACGGACGGGGTTTTGCTCATCGGTAATGGAGACAAAGTAGCCTCATCATGGTCCCACCGTCCCAATTGACTTAAACAGCGGAGACCTGGGAATTAACACCGCCGGGAAACGCAAACACAACACGGACCACCTGCATGGCACGGACACGCAGCGACTGGGACAAACAACAATACACGCAACGCTAAAATGACATCCCTGGCGCATGTATGCACATAAACCCGGGCAGCGCCGACACGCACTCCGCCGTCACTGCTGGACCGGGATCCTGCCGGCGCCCGAGCCTGTCGCAGCAGACTGACCGCCCCGCACCGCAGCGCCCGGCTCCCCGCACCGCCCCGCACCGCAGCGCCCGGCTCCCCGCACCGCCCCGCACCGCCCCGCACCGCAGCGCCCGGCTCCCCGCACCGCCCCGCACCGCCCCGCCGCGCCGGGAGGCAGCCAGCCCGTGCGCTGCTGCTGTGGTCGATCACCGGTAAGTTGCTCCCGCTGCTCCCGCTGCTCTGAAGAGACCCGTGTAGCCCCGGTCCCCGCTTCACCTGGACGTACTGAGCTAGTTTGCGGTAACTAGTTTACCTGCTCACATCGAGGTAGTTATTTCCGCTATTAATATATCTATCAACAAGTCTGTCATATATTTCTAAAATGTGTATTTCGCTGGCATCAGCCTAGCCTGGCCCTATGAAGTCGTGCTCCGTACTCGCTGCACTGCCGGGGGCAGAGGGGCTCTGCGCGGCGTCGGGTCACAGGATCACACCTTTGTTCGTGTGTTTGCTGGCTAAACATGCGTGATAAGCTTGTAAGCAGCTTGTGCAACTACTCGGCTAAAGGACGAAGATCGCGTCGCTACTACTAATCATAAGACGGAGAATCGTGTTATTAATAGTTGACGTTTCCAGGGAAGTGAAAACCGCGTCCCCATCGGCGGGCTGAGCCGTGTTTGTGTGACCTGTCAGGTGGCGCCCTGTCCCGGGATTGTGGGATCAGGAAAACCCGGTGTGAACTCGAGAGAAGCCGTAAAAAGCAGGCCCGACATGATCACACTCGCCCTGTAAGCGCTTGATTTGGCAGTTCGATGGATTTTGACACGGCGGTGTGTTAAACAGTGTGTCGGCGCTGACTGAGCAGCAGCGAGAAGCTCTTCCAGCAGATGAGTGGCCGGTGTGCCGCAGTCACCGGCACAATATGGACCATGTGGGTTTTATTGATATTATTTTATTATAATGATGATCTATTACACACGGTGCCGGTGCGTGTGCAGCAGGAAGGCAGGCTCTTCACTCGCACCATTGTGCGCATCATTGTGCGCAAACACCCGTCTGCTGTGCGTGCGCTGCTGTAGTGTGTAACAGGCATCAGAAAGCGGACACACTTTGTAGATCTTGAAATGCCCATTTTGACATCTATAGATCTGTGTAGCGCGTAGATGATGTTCAGGGCTGTGTACACACGCACACACAGACATGTATGTCCGAGTGCACATGCATCGAAGCACACGACACGCAGGCGATAAATCAGATCGCACTGGTTATTGATTATATCGTCAATAGGGATTGGTTAGTGCTGGAACCTAATTGAAATCGGATTTAAAACACCTCAAACTGATTCCTGCTGCTTTACACAGGTCTGCCCGTCCTCTGGTCAATAATGCAATTTCACAGGTACAGCTGGAAGATATGGTAGTTCATCATCATCATTATTATGCTCGTACTTTTTTCCCCATAATTAATATTAAACAAAAAACTGTGACACAGTTCTGAGTGACATAATGTAATTTGCCTAATGGTTTATTTTCATTTGATTTGATTAATTGTTTATGGTTGATTTGTTTATTTTGGTTGTCTAGCTCTGCACTGCCCTACAAAGGGAACTATACAAAACTCAAATGGATGGATGGATGGATTGATTATACAAATATAGAATATACCTCCACGATTTTACAGGGGAGATGAGTACAGCCGGCAGACAATATCACAATATCAGTGCTCTGACCCTTGTTCTGCTTGTCAATTAATCAATTATCAATCAATCAATCAATCAGTAATTTTGTGTGCCAGTCCTGTGGCTGGGAAGCTCTGGTCTGCAGTCCCTCAGCCACAGAGAAGTGACTGATTCTGTCCTAACTGCTTCAGCGGTAAACTAATTGAACAATTGTTAGGCCTAATTGATAATTGAGTGGACAGGTAGCTGTTCGGGGATTAGGGGATCAGTGTGCCTCGGCCTGCATGTCTCTGTCGGCGTGTCTATCTGTCCCTCCATCTGTCCGTCTCCCCACTGGCACTGTGCTGTCTGTGACCTCGGCGGGGGTTAATACAGTCTGACCTCTCAGTGAGCTAATGAGACGGCCACTGGGGAGCGCTGGAGTTAATGAGCTGCAGACAACACAAAGGGCCCTCTCTCTCTCTCTCTCTCTCTCTCTCTCTGTTTATTTATGTTTAGTATCTCCTTCCATCTCTACTTCCCCTCCACCTCCCCCACTACCACCCCTTACACCACCTCCACTTTCTCTCCGGCTCTCTGGAGCCGATAGGCTTTCGATTAATACATCCCCCGGGCACGGGGCAGAGTTCAGAGTGGACTGGGCCGGGCCTGGCACCTGCTGGCCAGTACAAGTTAACAACGCCAAACAGGGTCCGTTTCTTCGAGAGCAATAATGACGCTGTGACAGTGGAGGGGTGCTGTGAGCCTGTCTGTCTGTCTGTCTGTCCTGTGCTGCTGGGGGGTCTGAGGTGAGCTGGGCAGCCTACCTTCTTCTGCCCGATGATGTAGCTCAACGAACTGTGTAGTCCGCCAGTCTCGGGAGAGGGTGAGGGAGCTGTGATTTACAGGCACAGTAAAGACCGTCTTGCCTCTACAGGCTGCTTATGTTTCCAGAAGCTGGGGGCCGTTACAGGAAACAAACCCCCCAAATGAGTCCGGTCTTGCCTGACTGAATGTAAATTATCATCTGGGTTTTGGTCATCCTCCCAGTGTGCTTGTGCAGCTCCAGCAGTCGGGGGTCACGTCTGCTCTCTGTTATCTGAAGTTTGCATGGATGTCTGGTGTCCCGAGGAGAGTCTGAACTCCAGAGTTACAGCCTGCGCTCGCTCTCTAAATGAGTTTCTCACCCGGGGAAGACACACAGGGAGAGGGAGAGGGAGTTTTCCAAAACACACTCGTCTGGGGCAGATCTGTCCACTGACGCACCTTGCTGGGGGAGGAGAGCTGTAGCCCCCGGGGTGGGTCCACACTCTGGGCTTTGAGTGCGTTACTCCGCAGCGCTGCGTTCTGCTCCACAGCCGTCTTCACTCCTGTCGCCCTTGTGTCACATCCAGCCATTTCAGGCCGACCCAGCGCTCGGTTACCTGGGCTGCTGTCTTGCGCGGCACTCTCGGGGGGGGGAGGCTTTAGGTGAGGACAGCATAAAAGCAGAGGTGAAGAGACAAAGTGAAGCGGACAGAGAGGCAACGAACAAGACCTGAGAGACCAAGAGAGAGAGGAGAGAGAGACTGAGTGGAGGCAGAGGCAAAGCATCAGTGAGAGACAGAGAGAGAGAGAGAGAGAGCGGAAGGGGGGGTGGAAGATATGGAAGACAGATTGAAACTGAGAGCAAGAGCAACAGTGAAGGAGTGAGAGAGGGATCGAGAGACAGAGAGGGGCAGAAACACATGCGCACACAGAGAGAGGGAGAGACAAGATGTAGTCCACAGGCGGGTTCTGTCGTGTGCGTGTGTGTGTGCATGTGCGCATGTGTGCTGAGAATACCTACTTATTTACCCAAGTGAACCCTGCTGTAACACATGGTGTGTGTGTCCATCAGTGTGTGTCTGCGTGTGTTTTATGTATCAGGGATTTTTCCTTCATTGTGAAATCATGCCTCATTTCCAAAGGAGGGGTGCTGTGGTGTCCTGTGCCGGAGACAGGGACCCTGCTGAGTGAGGGAGGAGTGGTGTTTGAGGGATTGGGCCAGGTAGGCTTGTGTTCCCTGTGCGTGTGCGTGACTGTGTGCGTGTAGTATGTATTGATATACAGGGTGACGGTTATTAATACTGCCATAATTAACAGCACAGTTGGTTTACCTGGGCCGGCCTACAGTAGATGTTGTCGGACTTGCAAGATGGGTCCACCTGTCAGCGAGTTTGCGGAGACTGTTTGTCCAACGTTTACTGTCCTGAGGAACCAGGTAAATAAACGGTCTTGTTAATTATCACAGGGCTCGGGGCTTTCGCACACCCAGTACGTGAACGTGTAATATAGTATCTATTTGTGAGTGAGAGTGTGTGAGTAAATGTTTTAAGAAGTGCGGAGAATGTGAAGATGTTTGTCCGGAGGGAGTATGCATCACAGGAATAGTAAATAAATAAATCTGCAGCTACGGGTAGCCTAGCAACCCAAAAAAAGTCAGGAGAGAGAGAGAGAGAGAGAGAGAGAGAGAGAGAGAGAGAGAGAGCTCTGAATAAATCAAGTTGCTGTCAGTGTTTCTCCCTGCTGTCACCTTGAAAAGCCAGGGCTGTGCGTCTGCGTGTGTCACAAAAATAACACACTGCTGTGCACTGGGGCTATTTTAATTTGAGTTAGTTAATCTGGAAATTAAACTACCGCAGTACAGTACAGTCAGCCCGTGCATAACTCCAGGCGGTGAGTGTGTGAGAGTGGCTGCACACGTGTGTGAGAGTGAGTGTCTGTCAGGGAAGGTTTTATGAGGGGCAGTAAATTTGGTGTGTTGGCAGGGAGTGAGCGCGTGAGGCCCTGCGAACGTGCCGCTTGTCAGTGTGTTACAGGGTGGTGATGTCACACACGGGCACAGCCACGCTGACACTTCCTTGAACAAAGTCTTGTCTGAGAGAGAGGGGACACATGGGGTCTGGCGGAGACACTCTGGGGAGAGGTAGAGAGAAGAGGAAGGTGGTGAGAGAGTGAAATAAAAACTGAAATAGCTTGGTTGGATAAGTGTCCACCCCCAATCCTAAATCAGATCAGGTGTCAGCCATGACCTTCACAATCACACACCAAGTTCAGTGACTCCACCGTTGTTAAACTGCAGTGATGCTCATGATTTCAGGATCAGTTCAGCAGGCCTGTAGGTTCCTCTGTGGGGCAGCATCATGTTGGGGATGTTTCTCATCGGTGGGGACTGGGGCACAATTTACTGAGCAAAGTACAGAAAAGTCCTTTAGGAAACCTGCTGCTCTCTGCTATAAAGCAGAAACTGGGATGGAGGTTCACCCTTCAGTAGGACAACGATCCAAAGCGCCAAGTCAAAACTACAGTGGCGCAGCTAAGGAACAAATGGGTAAATGTCGTTAAGTGGCCCAGAGCCCCGACCCAAATCCAATTGAAAATGTGAGGCATGACTTGAAGATTGCTGTCCATCAACATTCCCCGAGAAACGAGCTTGAACATTTTAGTAAATAAGATCTTGTAAAATCTGGGTGTGCAAAGTTGGTAGAGACCGATCCCAACAGAAGCTTCCACCAAGAATGAACTGAGGGGGATGGAGACAACTATAATATGGTAGTGATCCTGAGGCCACGCTAAGGGGTATTTTAGTGATGCGGTAAAGGCCGCTGCACTGTGGTACAGGAGGCAGAGGTTCGAATGTCGCCATGGCTGGAACCCCCCAGGGTGTCACATTGGTGTTAGTGGTGGGATAAATGAGCCTGCATCTCGAGTGAGGGGAAGGAAGAGCAGTGCGAGGGTGTGCTGTAACTACTGGGGAGGGTAATGTAACGATCCCGGGCCTTTTAGTTAAGCGATTAAGGTGGCTGCGCTGTGTTTGAGGGGTTCGAATCTCTCCTTGGCCTGAACCCCCAGGATTTACACTATTTTAGTTTTGTATTTTTGATATACACTCACCTAAAGGATTATTAGGAACACCTGTTCAATTTCTCATTAATGCAATTATCTAACCAACCAATCACATGGCAGTTGCTTCAATGCATTTAGGGGTGTGGTCCTGGTCAAGACAATCTCCTGAACTCCAAACTGAATGTCTGAATGGGAAAGAAAGGTGATTTAAGCAATTCTGAGCGTGGCATGGTTGTTGGTGCCAGACGGGCCGGTCTGAGTATTTCACAATCTGCTCAGTTACTGGGATTTTCACGCACAACCATTTCTAGGGTTTACAAAGAATGGTGTGAAAAGGGAAAAACATCCAGTATGCGGCAGTCCTGTGGGCGAAAATGCCTTGTTGATGCTAGAGGTCAGAGGAGAATGGGCCGACTGATTCAAGCTGATAGAAGAGCAACTTTGACTGAAATAACCACTCGTTACAACCGAGGTATGCAGCAAAGCATTTGTGAAGCCACAACACGTACAACCTTGAGGCGGATGGGCTACAACAGCAGAAGACCCCACCGGGTACCACTCATCTCCACTACAAATAGGAAAAAGAGGCTACAATTTGCACAAGCTCACCAAAATTGGACAGTTGAAGACTGGAAAAATGTTGCCTGGTCTGATGAGTCTCGATTTCTGTTGAGACATTCAGATGGTAGAGTCAGAATTTGGCGTAAACAGAATGAGAACATGGATCCATCATGCCTTGTTACCACTGTGCAGGCTGGTGGTGGTGGTGTAATGGTGTGGGGGATGTTTTCTTGGCACACTTTAGGCCCCTTCGTGCCAATTGGGCATCGTTTAAATGCCACGGCCTACCTGAGCATTGTTTCTGACCATGTCCATCCCTTTATGACCACCATGTACCCATCCTCTGATGGCTACTTCCAGCAGGATAATGCACCATGTCACAAAGGTCGACTCATTTGAAATTGGTTTCTTGAACATGACAATGAGTTCACTGTACTAAACTGGCCCCCACAGTCACCAGATCTCAACCCAATAGAGCATCTTTGGGATGTGGTGGAACGGGAGCTTCGTGCCCTGGATGTGCATCCCACAAATCTCCATCAACTGCAAGATGCTATCCTATCAATATGGGCCAACATTTCTAAAGAATGCTTTCAGCACCTTGTTGAATCAATGCCACGTAGAATTAAGGCAGTTCTGAAGGCGAAAGGGGGTCAAACACAGTATTAGTATGGTGTTCCTAATAATCCTTTAGGTGAGTGTATTTCTTCATAATAACGATGTTTTTCCCCCTTGACTGTGTTGAAGTAAGGCGTGTGGATGAGTGGAATCCTAATTTAAATGCATGAAACTCTGAGGCACTGAAACCACAAAATGTGAAAAAAGTACAAGGGTGTGTAGACTTTCTATAGGCACTGTATACACATACGTGTGTGTGTATATATATACACACACGGAGGGAAAGAGCAAGTGAGAGGGAGGGAGGGAGGGAGGGAGGAGGGGAGACACTGCGTACATGCTCTGAGATTGACACCGGGAGAGAGAAGGGGAAGGTGGGAGGGAGTGGATGGGAGAGAGGAGCGATGGAGAGGGGGATGAGTCAGACAGTCCCTGCAGGCTGCCTCTGCCTCTGCTTCTCCTTCTGTCTGACGGCGGAGCGGGAGGGTGGGGGCGCAGCAGTCAAGAGCTCTCCCACCGAGTTCAGAACTCCCCAACACTCTGGAACGTACCTGCCCCCCCGCCTCAAGACTTCAGAATTGTCAGAGAACCCCCACCACACACACACCCCTCCCCCCTCACCACACACACTCACAGATTTCCTCTTTTATGGAGTTCTACCTCTCTGCCTCCCTCCCACCCTCTGATCTCCCTCTCTCATCTCATCTCTCTCTCCCCCTCTCTGTCAAATTCAATAACCTCACCTACTGTAATATACTTTCTGATCTGCGTGCATCATCTTTCCTCTCTCCCTCTCTCTAGTTGGCTCACTATTGCACTGTTCAAATTTCGAAGGATTCTCCTGTTACAGACAATAATCCAATTTGCCGCTAATGCCTTTGCAAAGTGGAATGAAGACGGGTCCTATGTAGAGGCTCTCCCTGTCCTCGGCAGGTCGGGTGTTTTCATGGCTGGGAGTGAATGTCTCTCCGCCCGAGTCTCGGAGTTGAACGATGTGAAACCCTGGGCAGCCCTCTGGGTTTCCGATGCAGTTTTCGTGGGGAGATGCTTCCGGGAGCTGCTGGGCCGTGGTGCGCCGCACCTCCCTCCCCCGCCTCGCCGCCACCTCTAATTAAAGACCGTTAACACACAAAAATGCATGTGCAAGCAGTTCTTCTTAAATATATATGCGGGATATTTCACTGGAGTGTCGGAGGTCTGAAAATGAGAGGCTTCCTCCGGCTGCGTCTCGCCTAGCCGGGGGAGTGACCCCTGTGAGCCGAGCTCTCTGGGCTTTGGGTTTACTTTGGAACGAATCTGCGCAACGACACGGAATCATCTTTGTGTGTGTGTGTGCAGGGAGGGAAATATATTTTTTAATTTGTGTAGCAATTCTGTAGGTCAAAATCTATTGTCTGTAACAAAACGTAAATGTAATTATCTTTTCAACTTCTGCATCGGCAAATCCCATCAATTAACTAATTGGCACTAATGGGTCTGTCTTTCTTCTGAGCTGTGATTGCATCCATACACCACTGACCATTTGTATTTTCAATTTGTACCCTAATTAAACCTAATTTAATCCCTAATTTTATCGTTGCCAATTTCTCCTTTCTAATTTTCAATTTTTTGCAGTATTGATTGTGTTCTTAACATCCACATCTTTGTTAAATACAGCTTTGGCAATAAATTAACCTAACGCCTAATTAATATTCAGAATCTTTCTGCTGAACTGTGCAGCTGCATTGCGGTGTCGGCAGGAGAGATGCTCCCCCCCAGCGCTGTGTTCGCAGCCCGTTTCGAGCCGCACTGTGGGCCCGGACGGCAGCCTGAACCCGTGGGCCGGACACCCCCACGCCCGGTCCGGTTCAGTGGAGACGCAGCCTGAGCCACTGGGGACTCGAACCCTAACTCTCACCCAGATCTAAACCCTGCTTTGATCAGCTGAAATACTCAGAACAGCGCTCTAACATCAACCTAAATTGCCCCGTAGGACAATTTTTACCTCTATTCGTGTCCCTCATTAAAATGAATGATTTCTGCATGTTCTAATTTGGAATTGAAGACAACTGAACCGCACAGCGACATCCTGTTCACATCTCGTTATTCTCCACTGTCACACAATGCCGTTCTGTTTTTTGTTTTTAAACGCCTGGTTTTGGAGCTGTATCAAAGCAAGACGGTGGGAATTTTGCAGCGGGGTTATATAACGCAGGAAGTGGAGCGCAGACTTAAAAATATCTTTGCCTCGTGTCCCTTTGGGCAAACGGAGATCGGAGAGGAGCGCGTGTGTGTGCAGCCCGTTAACCCCATGCGAGCGGCCTGGGCTGCTCTCCTGCCCTTTCCATCTGCGTGAGTTTGGCGCTTTCGGTGGTTTGTAATGTTCTGCAGTTTCGTTCTTTGTGTGCCCCCTGTGCCCTGGAGTTATGTTGGTGGAGGGTTGTAAAATATACCATTGGGAGTGGATTATATTGTACAGCTCGAAGCCTTGTCCGTGTCCTTGTCTCGGATGAAGATGCCTGCCAGATAAATTAATTGTTTGTAATTATAATAATGCAAGATTACACCCCCCAGAGGTACTGGGCTCTTCCAGAGATTGGTGGTCGGTGTGTGCTCCGTTTGTGCTTGGTGTTTGGCCTGGGGCCTGCTGTGCTGCGTGTTGTCTCTGTGCCGTGGCTCCCGGGCCTGTGTGTGCGTGGCCGTGGGGGGGAGGATGCACAGGCTCTTGCTGTAAAGACTCGGTGTGGGCAGCCCAGCTTTCTCCGCAGTGTTACAGGGTTTCGTCAGCTGGGGTTTGGAGTGACGCACGCTAGACTGGCGCCCTGGCCTCTGCGCTGTGGATACTGTATACAGCTCTCTCCTTCTCTCCCTCCCTCTCTCTCTCTCTCTCTCTCTCTCTCTCACACACAAACAGTTTATTTCTATAAGAATATAAGAATGAATTCAGAAAAGCGTTGCGCTCATTTGGTACCTGATAACTTTGAGAACTTATTTAATGATCTGTGCAGTATTAGTTCAGATAGATTTGTAGTTGAGCTATCTGAGGTCAGAAGGTGTTTGTTCAGTTCAATGTTTGGTGTTTTGTAGCGATACTATTGTCTTTCAATCTCTGTGGAGGTTTCTGTGTGCTTTTGCGTGCGTGTGCGGGCATGCATGCATTTGTGCGTGTGCGTTAGTGTGTGTGCATGCTTGTGTGCATTTGTGTTCGTGGATGCACGCACACTCACACCCACACACTCTCACACATCAGACTGGGCAGAGGCATTGGCAGTAATCTTCAGTGCTCGTATCCACCCAGACAAGCCTCCACAGCGGTGAGAGACCCTGGACCCTCGGCTCAGTTCGGCTCCGTTGTTTCGGTGTTTATTTCAGCACTGTTGCCACAGGTTGGGGCGCAGAGGAGACGACACAGACTCCTCCAGGGCAGCGGGGCGGGGGCAGGAGGACTGGTCTGTGGGCGGGCCACGGCTCCGGGCCTGGGCCTAGTGGCTGTGCCCTCTTCAAGTAACATCACTAAGATGATATAACTGTTAGTTTAACCTGGAGACCAGAGTCCTTTTTTGTAAACGATACCAAACAACAGGGTGATTTCTGGCCCCTCGGGAGGCATGTTTGGCGCAGCGGTCAGAGCTGCCTTGCTCTAGCTGTTCGGCTCGGGGCTCGACGGTGATGTCATGTGGTTGCGGGCCGGCCCCTGACTCGGGTGTGTGTCTGACACGTAAAGCACAACCTTTGCACTGAGGTCAAAGATCGCCCCCTCTCCCAGGCACCCAGAGCAAAGCACTTCTTTCTCTTTCTCTCTCTCTCTCTGTCTTGCACTGTTGAGTTGGAGTTTGCCTACTGTATTGGTTTGACAAGTCAAACAAGTATTATCAATGATGTATAACCCCTCTATCTCTCTCTTACATCACCTCTAAAAGATGACTCATTCACTTTATGTATTCAAGGACTGGGTCTTTATTTATTGATATATGTTCAGTCTCCGTGGATCTGCAGCTCTGCTTTAAACGGGCCGCTCTCGCCTGCGTTTGGACTCTCCTGACCTCGGGTTCTAGCTGTCCACCCTGGAGCCGCTGTCACTCCGTGCCCCCTGCACCTCGGGGGTCTGCGTTTGTGCTGCTGCTCTCATTGACTGAATTGGGGAACAGGGTCAAAGCCACTGCATAGTCGTGCTATTTGTCATCTCTCTCTCTCTTTCCTTCTCTCCCGCTCACTCCTGCTGTGTTCACTGTGGCCGGTCCAGGGCTCACCTCTTTCTCTCATCCTCTCTGTCTCTGTGTGGCAGCTGTTCCAGAACTGCCTCTCTCCTCCTCACCCATCCCTCCTCCTTCCTCTGCATTCTCCCCTACATGTCTTTCTCCCCCGCTCCCTCACCACCTTTCTTTCATCTCCGTTTGTCACTTTCTGTCACCTCTCTCTCTCTCGGTCTCTCTGACACCTTCACTCATACTCTCATTCTCTCTTTCAAAGTGCTGCACTGCCCCCCCCCCGTTCCTCTGTGCTGTAATGCGGTTTTAAGCAAGAGAGGAGAATTAATAAGAAAAAAAGGTAATGAAGACACGGGAGACTCCATGCTCTGATCCCTGGTGGTTGTTTTGTACCTGTGGATATCGGAGTGAACGTGTCGGAGTCGGAGTGAGCATATGGGAGTGAGCGTGTTGAAGTCGGAGTGAGTGTATGGGAGTGAGTGTATGGGAGTGAGTGTATGGGAGTGAGTGTATGGGAGTGAGCGTGCCTCAGAGACGACAGCCCATCTCTACTCCTGCCTGATGGTGCTCAGAGGGAACAGGGAGTCGGGTTTCTCGGCCTCTGGGGAGCTGTGGTACTGATGCCATCTCTTCACACTGTGAACAGCATTGAAGCCCAATTTATCTAATCCAATTAATCAATTAAGCCAATTCATTATGTAATTGATTTTAAATGAATAGCTTTGACTTTAAGGATTTCCCAGACCATATGAGCTCGTGCACAGGAATTCCCCTCGGCTCCTGGAGTAAACAACGAAAACACACAAAATGGCAAAATGACTCTAGCTGGAATTCTGTCTCCTGTTCACATTCTGTAACTTGTACCCTCACACACGTACATGCACGCACACACACGCATGCACACACGCACACAAACACACAGCTATTCACACATACACCGATACAGTGGCACAGACACACCCACACGCACACCACCACAGTTAATTACAACAACAGTTACTATTCTTATTACTACTAAGAATGTGATGTTTACTCAAAATAAAAATAAGCCTTGACATGGAGATAATACAACTATGACAAAATGCCAAACACAACACGGAGCAAGCTCGAACACCACAGCATCTGACTGTATCCTGTACAATAACCCATTCAGAGACGCTGTGTCCTGCCATCACCGCACTGTAGTGTTTGAGAGCCGGGCTGCCTGCCTGAGGGAGAGGCTGCTGCAGGTCTGGCCTTGGAGTGGAGTGGACTGGGGGAGGGGAGCGGGGGGGGTGAGGAGTGAACAGTGACATCATCCCACAGGCTGCCATCCCGCTGCCTTACATGTGTCTGGATTGACAGAGCCGCACCAATAGTGCACTGAAAACTTTGAAGTTTATTTACTTCTGTGATATTTTGGAGCCTCTTTTTCCCAGGTCTCAGCTCTCTCCCTCTCTCTCCCTCTGCTTGTCATTTGAAGTTGCCTAAGTTGTTAATATGCACTTGATGCAGGCACAGACCAGCCTGTCTTCCAATACACAGAGAGAGAGAGAGAGAGAGAGAGAGAGAGAGAGAGAGGGAGGGAGGGAGGGAGAGAGAGAGACAGACAAAGATGAAAGCAGAGAAGGAGCAAGAGATGAAAGCAGAGCGAGAGAGAGAGAGAGAGAGAGAGAGAGAGACATGTACAAGCCAGTTTAGTGCTCACTGTCATCCTCTCTATCTCTCCGTCTCTCTCTCTCCCTCCATGGGAGATGACGCTGCGCTGCTCCTTGTTCTCCTGAATGACGGAGTCACCCTCACCTCAGAGCAGCATCTCAAGCCAGCAATTAAGAGCGATGCTTTTAGAGCCATTAGCCCCGGGTTATTAAACTGCGCCTGCCAGTGAGACTGATTGAGTTGCGCCCAGTGTGCATGTGCAGTGTGTGTGCGGTATGCATGAGTGTGTGAGTGTGAGTGTATGTATGTACTGCTGTAGGGGATGAGTGAAAAGAAAGCTTTGAGTCTTTTCCTCATTTCACAGTTTGATTTACTTGTAATTGCTTAAATGATTGCTGATGGACTGATTATCCTTCCCTTTCTCTCTCCTCTCCCATGTCTTCCCTCCCTCTCTCTCTCAGGCCACTGGCCCCGTTTTGTGGCCCCGGATGGATAGGATGAAGATAATCAAGCGGCGCCTCTCGATGTCGCTGCGCAGCACGCGGCCGGTGGACGACTCGCTGTCCGAGCTGGCTGAGCAGATCACGCTGGATGAGCCCAGCGCCACGCATGACAACGGTGAGGCACACCCCCCATCCACCACGCCACGCCACGCCACCCACCATCATCTTCATCATCTTCACCCTCCTCTGTGCCTCACTGCAGTGTCAGCGCCACACAGCCGTTCTGTGCAGCTCCTTTCCCCCGACACCGAGCGATGCCTGCCGTGGTACCGAGCTGTAGAACACACAGGGCACTAGAACACAGAACGGACAGGGGGGACTGTTGCCCTCTGGGGCTGGCTGGCGATACTGCAGGCGTCTGTGAGCCGGGGAGGGGGGCGCCGTGCTCTGTGATTACGATAATTGCAAGCCGCAGGAGTGGAGCTCAGCCAGCCAGGCAGTCAGGTCAGAGCAGGCAGCCGCCCCACCGAGCCGCCACCCTGTCATTAAGACAGCGGGGGTGCTCTGACTGACTGACGCACTGACTGACTGATTGCAGCACAGCACAACACAGCACAACACAGCACTTCACACGGGACGGTACAGTGCTTCATACTACGGCACAGCACAGAGCTCAAACGCCGAGCACAGCACAGTGCCACACAGTGCAACACACAGCGGAGGAGAGCAAACCCTCATCACCCAGTCAGTCTGGCTTCAGAGCTGTGTGGTGGGGGGGCAGTACTTAGAGAGAGAGAGAGAGAGAGAGAGAGAGAGAGAGAGAGAGAGAGAGAGAGAGAGAGGGAGGGAGGGAGGGAGGGAGGGAGGGAGTAAACGTGTAGTTGCTGGGGGTTTCTGGTCTGCAGTGTGCTGTCCGTGTTGTGATATACAGTGCAGTGATGTGTAGTGCTGTGGAGGATGCTGGGAGAGCACCAGTATGTGCCAGGAGTCTGTCCCTAACCAACAGTCCCCTTCCTCTCTCTCTCTCTCTCTCTCTCTCTCTCTATCTCTTTCCTTACAAGCATTCCTTCTTCTATCCTTTTCCTCTCTTCCTCCTCTGTTCTCTCTACTGCTCTCACTTCTGACTGACTGAAGTCAGTCTCCTCCCCTTCTCGCTTCTTCCTCTAGCCCTAATGTCACTCCTAACCCCCAGCACCCTCCCTCTCCCTCTCTCTGTGTTTAAATAGTGCAGGGTCCCCCTTACTGTGTCTCTTCAGCGGAGAGCGCAGTTTTGTTGTGTCCACACCCTGTGATGGTTGAGCCCCAGATCAGTGCGCTTTAGAAACACACGACCATCTTACACTGGATCCCCCGTCTCCTGCATCTCCTCTTCTGATCTTCTGAGATTGTGTTCTCCCCGCCGCTGGAGATATGGTGTTGAGAGGGAGCCGCGATGTTCGTAAGAAATGTAAAATGTTTCTGTGCTGCGCATTCCCCGGATGCAGGACCTGCGGTGAGGCCCTGCGCTCTCATTGGCTAATCCCTCCCTGTGGGCGGGGTTCCATGTGAACCATTGCTGCATGATCCGGTTTCATTGGCCAGTCCATCTGCCTCCTGTCATCCCATTGGCTGTTTCTTGTCACGTGTCGAATGCTGGCATGTTGTCCTTGTTCATTGACATCGTTTCATAACTGCGTCCCTGTCACACTTCTGTTGACTTGTCTGAAGTGCGTTTTCTCTCTGTAGGGGGGTTCTCCCTCTGTTCATGGTTGTTATTTAAAAAAAAAAAAATGGTGTTGTTTTCTTCCCTTAACTGATTATTTGTATCGTTCTGCTGGGAGATGGATCAATGGAGTTGAAACTGTCCAGGCATCTCTCCTTGAGCTGCCACGCTGCTTATTGGTTTTTTTCTCTCTATCCCCTCCCTCCTTTTCCTGACCGCTCCTCTTTGCCTCCTCTTGCCTATCCTTTCCCTCTCTTCTCCCCTTTGGCCTCCCTTTCTGCTATCCCCCTCTCCTGCATCTCCTCTTTCTCCTCTCCCTCCCCCTCCTCCCCTCTCAACTGCCTCTTGTCCTCTCCGTTCTCTCCCTGTCCGCTGATCCCCTGTTTTCACACCCTCTCTACCCTCCTCTATTCTCTCTCTCTCTCTCTCTCCCTCCCTCCTCCCTGTGTCTCAGAGGTGATGGTGTGTGCCGTGCGTCCGCACCCCTCTCACAGCGCCCCGTCGTTTCTGCGCCAGTATGCGGGCTCTCTGAGTCGGGTCGCTCTGCGCAGGGACCCAGGCGGCGGCCCGCCGGACCGGCCCTACCTGGCTCTGGAGAGGACCAGCTCACTTGGTGAGCGTCTCTCTCTCTCTCTCTGTGTCTGTCTTTCTGTCTGTGTGTCTGTGTTGCTCTTGCTCTCTCCTCTCTCTCTGCCGCTCACTCGCTCCTGATCTCATCTTGATGTGCCCATCTTGTTTTCTTGCAGACTTGCACGCTCTCTCTCTCTGCCTGTCTTTCTCCTCTCTTTGCCTTTGTCTCTTTTCTTTGCCCATCTGCTTCCTTCTGTCTTTCTCGGTCTCTCACTGCCCATTTCTTTCTCTCTCTCTCGCTCTGTCCAGCTCTATTCTTCTCACCCTCCACCCCCCATCTCTCGCTCTTTCTCTCTCTCTCTCTCTCTCTCTCTCTCTATCGCTGTTCGGCCCCGTCTGTGCTGTGTCCTGTGCTGTCAGTCTGTCACACTCACTCACTGTTGCCGTCTGCTGGGCTCAATTCCTCCTTCGATCACTCTCTGTAACTGTTACTCTCATTGTATCACCCCCCCCTCGCTGTCTGTCCATTCTCATCTCCGCCTCTTCCTTGCTCTCCGTTGTTCTGCAGTTGGCTGTTTCTCATGCTGTGTACTGTAGCCCTGCGTCGGGTCTTTATGCAGTTCGGTCTAGTCGGCACTCTGCTCAGAAGGAATGTATTAAACTGATTTAGTGGTCGGTGAACGCAGGAAGGTGAAGCCGACGCTTGGGTGGGTTCGCCCTCTGCTGGGGAACCTCAGGAATGACAGGAGTGCTGTGTGTCAGTGGTTCCCTACACAGCTTGTTCCAACCGAGCTCTCAATTACTTAATTGAACCCTTAACTGATCTAATAATTTCCTAAATCAGAGACTTTTAATTATTTTAAACGGTAGGGGTTTAAGTATAGAATTGTATAAAGAACTTATTCAACTTTTATTAATCAATTTTAAAAGTCAATTCTAAGCAGATTTCAGTTAAGGTTCAATTAAATGATTGAGAGCTCGGTTGGAGCACAAACCAGTGGGGTGGGGCTCCTCTGGGACCAGGGCTGGGACCCCCATGCTGAGGGTCAGTGAGGGAGTCGCATGGCAGTCTAACCAGTGTTCAGGTTCAGTCTATATACATGTGTATTTATATATATATTGTTAATTGTCCAACCCTGTATCGTGACATGCATAGAGTATAAACGCAAAGCCTAGCCCTGTCCTGACGCTGAGTGCCTGTGTGGGGCGGCTGCACCCCCTTCCACTCGCTGTAGCGCTGTGTCCCGAGCTGCTGCGGTCCAAAGGGATGCGGAGACCTTTCAGAGAGCAATTAAGCTATTACGGCTCGGGCATCGCAAGGTCAGTTACCTCTCCCTCTCCTCTTCCTCACATCTGGCCTCTGTCCTACCTTGGCAAGTGTGGTGAGGCATCGTCAATGACGTGGCTTAGGAGAGGGATTGTGTGTGTGTGTGAGAGTGTAATGTAATTGCCGGTATTAGGGGGGGAATCCGCAGTCAGCACCACTCCTGCGACTAGTGTTCTGCGGCCCTGCCCAGCGCCGGCGCTGCACAGCCCCTCTAATCCTGCTATTCTTCTCGGGGTCGAGAGGGAGATGAATCGGGACTGCGAGTGCCGGGGCGGGCGAGAGAGAGTGAGAGAACCTGACTCACGCAGAGGAAGCTGTCTAAGCTCAAGGGCTTAGGGAGGTCAATATTGAGCGACGGGGCCGCAGCAGGGCCTTGGGGGTAGCTGTCCCTTCGTGTGCTTATGTGTGTGCTTGTGCTTGTGTGTGTGTGTGCGTGTGCATGTGCGTGTGGGCATCTCTCTATTGTGTCTATTTGACTGCGGAAGTCAACCAGAGTTTGATATAAACCTCTTTTACAACAACGGCCGCAGTGACGTCAGGAGTCCGGGGGCCCCTGAGGAGTTGTGTGTGCGCGGTGAACACGGCGGACGGATGAGAACACGTGTGGGAGAACTCTGCTGTGCGGAGGAGCTGTGTTCACTCTGCCGGCGTGCATCACCACGCGTTGTTCATTCACAAGCCATGACAGTCAGCGGGAATCAAGACAGGAGGTTTTGCGCAAGTGAGATGCTGTCCAAGCCCCCGTGTCCTGCCGTGTGTGTGTGTGTGTGTGTGTGTGTGTGTGTGTGTGTGTGTGGCGCTGTGGCAGTGCCCCTCGGTGGTGGCAGCTCTCTCTGCAGCGTGGCGCTCAGGTGGTGCTCAGCATTCGCTCAATGCCGGCCCCAGTCTGGGCTCCTGCATTGTCTCTCCCCCCCAAATTACATCAGGATTAGTTCTGCCACATCAGGCTGAAGAGACAGACTGTGCCAAGCCCTCCCACTCGCCCTCGCTGCCGGGAGAGGGAGAGGAGATGGAGAGAGAGAGAGAGAGAGAAAGAGGCGGAGGAGAGAAGTGGCTGGAAAATAGGATCAGAATTAAATGAATTAACCAATTTATTTTTTTCCTCTCCCCTTTGCTCGCCTGCTTTCTTTATTTCTTGGCAGACGTGTCCGAGTCTGGAACATGCCGATGACAAAAACACCCAGCTCTGTACTTCCCCTGCCCGCTGCGGTGCGGCTGTGCAGGGGCTTCAGTGTCGAGCGGTTATTGTGGTGGCAATGCAGTGCTTTTACTGCAGGAGTTCAGACAAAACCAACAGGTGTCTGTAGAAGAAGGTTCACAGAGTTCAGAGTTCCTCCTCCCCAACCACCGTTTAAAACTCGCCGTGAGCAAGTCCTAAAACTAACTGTCTGTCGAAGAGGCCGCTGTGTCGGGTGGGTGGGAGAGATCGCTGGCCAGTCAGTGATGGTCTTTACCAACCACTGGAGGTGTGATTTCACCATACGACATGACTGTGTTTGTACCACGGTACCCCTCGCTGTACTGTGGTAAATCTCCATAGTGGAACAAACGGGCGCCATTCTCCGCCAGTGTGACCGGTACGACTGCTGGACGCAGGCCTTCCCACCACGCTCACGGTTTCCCCCTCATCTGGCTCTTCGAGGGGTGCTGTTTTTTCTGCCCTGTTTAAATATCCGATTTCCTTCCTCCATATAGTGGTGTTTTGTCAGTTTTTTTTTCACTCACACTTTTTTGTAAATAGGCAATCGTGCTTCACACCTTCTCCTCGTCGGCTCCTTTCCTCCCGCTTCGTTGAGCGCAGGTTTCTCACCGCTTGCTGCTGCCAGCCGGTATTTATAGAGCAGCCGGCGGAACCTGGCAGCCGGACACCGAGGGACGCGTGAAGCCGCTGAGCTTCAGGAAGAGACGGACAGGACCCGAGTGTTAGAGGACTGGCTATAGTACAGCTCTTCATTTAGATCATTGTGCTGAAGTACTGGGGCGATCACAGTGAAACTTCACTCTTATTCATAATGCGGGGTCCGGCTTTCTCCCTCTCGCCTCTTTCGTCTTTCCTCTCTCTCTCCGTCCTGGCTATATCCCTCTTATTCCCCTCTGTCTGTTGTATAATCTAGTGTTGTGGTTGTTTCGCTTGTTGTTGACTATCTTATTCCATCATCAGTCGTTAATTTAGTGTCGCCTATTATTTTATATTGATCTGTTTTTGGTTAATTAGCCCGATCATTAGTGTTTGATGCAGCACCCAAATATCCTGCCCCCCCCAATACACTTGTTTCTTCCTTCTATTTCTCTCTGCTTTCATCTGCCGTTCACCTTCTCTGAACCCCCCCCTACTACTCGCTGTTAATTTTCGCTTCTGCCCGGGGGTTGCCCAATTAAACCCCTCTCTGACTGTGTGTGTGGAGTACCCACTGTGTGTCTACATGTCAGTTTGCGTGTGTGCATGTGTGTGTGTGTGTGTGTGTGGTGCTGACGGTGGCTGTGTTTGTGGGTCTGTGTGTGTATGAGTTAGTCAGTTAATTTGTGTGTGTCATTCCATTTGTGTGTGTGTGAGTGAGTCAGTCATGCTACACCACAGTATTATACAGTAGCCTTCAGTTTGCACCATGTTCGTCTTGTCCTCAGCTTGGCGAGTTCCACACACCTACCACTCTGTATGAAGAGGGGCACCCAGAATGCTCCAGTACAAACCCAGCCAGTAATTGTATGTAAAAATAATGTAATATATTGCAGCAATTTTAAGCTGCCCTGGATACGGGCGTCTGCCGAGACGTGTAGTAATGATTGTTGAGATGAATGCACAGTGCTTTGAGTCGGCCGCGGTCCGGACCATCGGGTTTCTATTTGTTTGTTTGTGTCTTTGTTTATTTCTGTCTCCCTGAATGCTGTGATTCACACCTACTTAGCGGCCTTCTCTGTTCGACAGTCATAGAGGGAGAGACGGAGGGGGATGCGCATTAAACTGGCTTGTGTATGTACAGGAGGAGAGAGAAAGATGGTGTGTGTGTGTGTGTGTGTGAGAGCGAGGGAGAGGGAGAGCTGGGCGATATTGTATAGACAGACCCTGAAATATTTGGGATTTGTTCTGTTGTGCGTGACGGTCCGTCTGAGAGCAAGGCGAGTGCGTGTCCCTCTGTCTGCTCCTTTATGCTCAAACTATTATATTGAATAACTGGGATAAAAAGCATCTTTTCTGACCTTGAGGCTGTAAATTAAATCAGACGACGTGTATGTGTATATGTGTGTATGTATGTGTGTATGTGTGTGTGTGTGTGTGTTTGTGTCGCTCAAGGGTGTCTCCAGTGGAAAGACATAATACAATAACAGGAAAATATATTTATGTGAGCATGTCTCTCCGCTCTGAATTCTTGCAGAATGCGTCTTTCTTTCCTCCATCTCTCTCTCTCATGATTTAATCTTTGCCAAATTGATTTTTTTCTCCTCAACATTTTATCCTAAACTGACGGAGACGTGTGCGCTGACTGACAGAGCAAAATTAAAAAACAAATAAAGTACATAAAAAAAAAAAAAATACGAATCACAAACCGACAATCAGAAAAAAATATATTTCTGCTGTTTTTATCAGGCCTACAGAGGATCTCACACACACACACACACACACACACACACGTACACACGTAAGTAAGTCTGAGAGTGTGACTGGGTGAGTCTCTGAGGGAGAGAGCAAATCTCCCCTCCCTAAAAGACAACACTGGCCCTGGCACCTTTGTTGTGGTTGTGCACAGCCCTGCACAGAGGCTGCCTGTTGTGCTGCACCTTCATGACATCACTGAACTCTGACACAGTGATTCACCTGCACTGTGAACAGCCCTCTGCCGAGACGCAGTACAGGCGCTACGCTGTCCTCTGCCGAGACGCAACTACAAATTCCAATTTATACAAGGTATAGAAATATATAAAGACTGGAGATCGATTTCTCCTCCATTTGTCCCCCTTCCCAGCAGCAAACCTCTCGTTCTTTTCCTTCTCTCTCTCTCTCCCTCCAGTAATTTTCCCAGCTGCATTTCTAATGTAAGTAAAGAGAGAGAGGGAGATCTGGGCTCCAGCCAGGCGGTCCTGAGTGCTCTGTCATGTGTTATTACACTTTACAGTCATTACATCAGCCTGAACAGCACCCCCCCCACGTCCCCCTTGTCCATGCGTCGTCTGCCACACGTTTGGAGGAAATCAATAGTGTGTCTACAGTGTATCGATAACCCCCCCCCATATCAAGACTAGTGCGTTTTGAGCTCTGAGAAGCTCCGGTCAGGAGCTGTGCTGCCCTGCCCATGCCCTGTGTGCCGATGCCGTGCCGAGCCGCGGCTGTGCGAGATCTGATCATATTCCTCTTTAAATCACTAATCAGTAATTCGCCAGTAAGATGACAGGTGCTTTTAAATGGAAAGTCTGGCTCAGATTTGACGGAACCGAGTGTCCAAGAGCTCGGCCCGCAGAGGCGCTGTTCTGCTGAGCTGCTGCGGGGGGGCGACGCCACCAGGACAGTGGGATCAATATCGATGGTCCGTGCGTCTGAATAGGCAGACAGACCAGTGTCCCTGTCCTCAGACGGATGGTCAGTTAACTGCTGTTGAACCGTCCGAGAGGCCACAGTCAGAGCAGCCCGTTGCAGTCAGCGCAGCTGTGTGTGTCTGTGTATGTGAGTGTGAGTGTGTGTCTGTGTGTGAGTGAGTGTGTCTGTGTATGTCAGTGTGTGTGTGTGTCTTTGTGTGTCTGTGTGTGTGAGTGAGTCTTTGTGTGTCTGTGTGTCTGTGAGTGTGAGTGAGTCTTTGTGTGTGTGTTGGCTGTTGCATTGATTGAATTTATTTCTTTAAGAGCTGATCTCTGCCTTCCAAATAAATACCTTCTTTTGGCTGATGTTTTGACACAATGACTGTTTGCCCAGCTGGGCTTTGGCTGTGGCGGAGGGGGCTGGATGGGTGCCGGGGGGGGTAGGGACTATTGTGTAATTGTGCAGGCAATCCTTTTTTAATGCATTCTTTAGCATTGGCCTTGCATTGGGTCGTGCACTTAGTATTGTGCAGTATTGTGTTTGTTCGTGGGAGGTTAGACCACATTTCTTTGTGTTGTGTTGCATTGTGGGCTTGTTTTTAGTTTTTGTGCTGAAATGGCACTATGTCATTGCCGCGAGCACACAGGACAGCGAGGGGTTAAGTGTGCCGGTGTCTCAGTGCTGTTTCTGGGGCTCTTGTCTGTGATAAATAATGGCCTGTGTTCCCAGGATCTCCCGAGAGAGAGAGAGAGAGAGAGAGGGGGTTTGGCACGGGGACTCGACTGACCTCAGTGTTTGCATTCAGAGAGAGAGAGAGAGAGCAATGAATAAAATGGAAGGAAAGGCACTGTGAGAGCAGAAGGAGGGAGGGACTGGGGCTGCACTGACCTGAGTGTTTGGGGAGAGGGGGAGAAATGGAGAGGGTTGTAACTACAGAGCTCTTAATTATATAAAGACTGTCTGCTCTACTGTTTCCTCCTGGATTAGATGAGCACGAGAGAGGAGGATAGAAACTGGAGAGCAGGTTTGTCCTCTGCTGGAGGGAGGGAGGGGAATACGTAAGAGCAGGTCTCTTATTTACACAGTTTGGGGAGAGAGAGAGAGAGAGAGAGAGAGAGAGAGAGAGAGAGCGCGAAGGAGGGAGAGAGCGAGAACTGCTGGCATTTCCATTTTCATCTGCTGACAGCCAGGCGAGACAAAAGAGACGAGAGAGAGAGAGAGAGGGGGGGGAGAGAGAGGAGAGTGCGGCACAGAGAACAACAAACAGACTGGGGAACTGAGAGAGAGAGAGGGAAAGACGGACGAACAGATCTACAAAAGGGGGCTTCTACGAAAAACAAGTCGCATAATAATATTCGAGAGGAGAGGAGGGGAGCAGACGAAAGGACTTGTGATTGGAAACAGGACTGCTGACAGGGTGAGGGGAAGGAGGTGCGGAGGAACGGAGAGAGAGAGAGAGAGAGAGAAGGTGCAGGATACTCAGATGGACAGAGAGAGGGAGAGCTGACGACCGGCTTTCAGTCTGTTGGCCTTCAATCTTAGAGGCGCTCTCCCTCTTCCTCCTCCGGTTTCCTTCTGATTGACAGCTCTGCGCCAGTCTGTCCCCACAGAGGGCCGGAGACACACCTGCACGTCCGTTCATCTGTCTGTCCTTCCGTCTGTGTCAGTGGGGGAACTGCGGCCTGGGGGTCCCTGTGCCCCGTCATCCCCGGGTTTGAGTGTCTCTCGAACGTCTGCCCTCGGGGAATCATCACAGAGTGACTCGCTCACGAAGGGAGAGTTTTTTCTAATTCCTGTTCCTCTGCATCGTTTTGTCTGCAGTTTTTTTTTTTTTATACATAACTTTTTTCTCACTCCGCTTCTGTAATTACATAATTGCAGTATTTCAGAGGATGTCTTTTTCAATCTATTTTTAATTTTTTAATCCTGAACTCCAAACTCGCAGAGAGGGACACCGACAGGCCGAGGACAGGGTTCCATAAGGGCGATCGTGAAGTCGCAAACTAAGTGACTCCCCGGAGATCTTTGCACAGGCGTCAGGCGGGAGTGCGTCGGGACGGGATCTCGTTCCCTGGGCAGCGCGGTGACCTCCCTGTGCCTGCGTCTGAGTGAGTGAGGGGCGCTGGCGGGATCCCCTCGCGGCCCGGCCCCTGGGTCCCCCCGGGGGCTGAGAATGGTAGATTCCGGCCGGGAGCCCCAGAGACTCTCTCCCTTCCGCATGCTCAAGCTCCTGGAGACCTGCCGCCCCACCGGGAATCGCATTGGTAAGAGTTCTGGGAAAAAATAAATTAATGCAAATAATAATCCTGAGCGAAGTTTTCTGTAGAAGAATTTGTTTGACGAGTGAGCGGGGTGTGTTGGCATGGGTTGGCCTTTGTGACGGGTTTTCAATGGACATTATATTTTTGTATTATTTGTATTTCTTGGCAGACGCCCTTATCCAGGGCGACTTACAGCATAAGTGCAAAAAAAAGTGCAAGAATACAGTTCAGTATAAGGCATCAAACATTACAAATTCAGATTTACATTAAACAGAGCAATTCAAAATATAATACATTTTACAACTAGACCATTGTTTGCCTCAAAGCTAACCATATTGTGATCACAATTTGCCATTGGTTCTCTAACTAGTGTCCCTCTGACTCTATCTTGGTCATTTGAAAAGATCAAGTCAATGCATGCACTCTCTCTGGTTGGTTCCCTGACAAATTGAGTTAGAAAGCAGTCATTTACCATCTCAACCATTTCTATTTCTGCTTCTGTAGTCCCAGTCTATTACAGTTATTACAAGATATCACATTATTTTTTACATTTATACAACTGGAGCAATCTAGGTAAAGTACCTTGCTCAAGAGTACAGCAGCAGGGATTGAACCCACAACCCTGTGCTCCAGAGTCCAGAGCCCTAACTACTACACTACTGCCCAATGCCATACATCTGTGTCTTTCCTGCAGGACAGTGCAGGACGGGACGGACACGGTTTGGGGCAGGGCGGGACAATTTCCCGATGGTCACCGAGTTCCTGCTGCTCTCTGTGTGCACACGTGTGCGTCTCTTCCAAACGCATGTTGTTGAGCCCTTTGAGCGGCTCACCTGCTTTGCAATTCAAATGTCTGCTAATGGAGCTGAACTGCGAGTTAATGGGTCAGATGGAGGTCAATGGCTGCAGCTCAATGTGTTAATGAGCCTCGTCTGGGACGGAGGTTATTGGGAAGATGTGAGGGGTGTATATATATATATATATATGTTTTTTTGGGGCACGAACAGCTTAGTCAATATTTGCTCTCCTCTCTCTCACTTTGATTAAGTGCAACAGTTCCGCACTAATTCCCCTGGGAGTCGAGTGGTTAAAACTGAGACGTACAGAGAGGAGTTTGTAGACTAGCAGCCGCGCGGGGCGACCGGGCTCGATCACATGGGGGTCGATGGCTGGGTGGGTGTTCGGCTGGCTGGGGGAATGCGTGGGATCCTGGGACATTCTGTAGATGGCTTGCGGGGTTCATTCTTGGGGGATGATGGCCAAAGTGATTATGGATCAAAATCCAGTCCAGTCTAGTCCAGGCCAGACCATCGCTGGCTTTTGATTCCAGCTGGTGCTTTAATTGTTTAATTGATCCTTAATTACTTAATTAGCCCTGCTGCTGAAGATCTAATCTGAAGGTTAATCCCAGCGAGAAGGGTGACGGCGTAGGACGGCAACAGAAGCCGAGCAGAACTGCAATGGATCGGCTCTGACCGGCTGAGACGGTTCGGCAGTAGTAATTGAAGATCTGAGCTGTAGGGGAACATGAGAGGCGCTACAGCCACGAAGGCCAGGCTCACAGCAGTGAGGTCTGGGTCGGGATTTCCTGCCTGCCGCGGCACAGTGAGGCACAGTGAGGCGACTCCTGTGGAGAACTGACACGCTCATGTTTACATACAGTGAGGGAAAAAAGTATTTGATCCCCTGCTGATTTTGTACATTTGCCAACTGACAAAGAAATGATCAGTCTATAATTTGAATGGTAGGTGTATTTTAACAGTGAGAGACAGAATAACAACACAAACATCCAGAAAAACGCATTTCAAAAAAGTTATAAATTGATTTGCATGTTAATGAGGGAAATAAGTATTTGATCCCCTATCAATCAGCAAGATTTCTGGCTCCCAGGTGTCTTTTATACAGGTAACGAGCTGAGATTAGGAGCACTCTCTTAAAGGGACTCTCCTAATCTCAGCTCGTTACCTGTATAAAAGACACCTGTCCACAGAAGCAATCAATCAATCAGATTCCAAACTCTCCACCATGGCCAAGACCAAAGAACTGTCCAAGGATGTCAGGGACAAGATTGTAGACCTACACAAGGCTGGAATGGGCTACAAGACCATCGCCAAGCAGCTTGGTGAGAAGGTGACAACAGTTGGTGCGATTATTCGCAAATGGGAGAAACACAAAATAACTGTCAGTCTCCCTCGGTCTGGGGCTCCATGCAAGTTCTCACCTCGTGGAGTTTCAATGATCATGAGAACGGTGAGGAATCAGCCCAGAACTACACAGGAGGATCTTGTTAATGATCTCAAGGCAGCTGGGACCATAGTCACCAAGAAAACAATTGGTAACACACTACGCCGTGAAGGACTGAAATCCTGCAGCGCCCACAAGGTCCCCCTGCTCAAGAAAGCACATGTACAGGCCCGTCTGAAGTTTGCCAATGAACATCTGAATGATTCAGAGGAGAACTGGGTGAAAGTGTTGTGGTCAGATGAGACCAAAATCGAGCTCTTTGGCATCAACTAAACTCGCCGTGTTTGGAGGAGGAGGAATGACCACAAGAACACCATCGCCAACGTCAAACATGGAGGTGGAAACATTATGCTTTGGGGGTGTTTTTCTGCTAAGGGGACAGGACAACTGCACTGCATCAAAGGGACGATGGACGGGGCCATGTCCCTCAGCCAGGGCATTGAAAATGGGTCGTGGATGGGTATTCCAGCATGACAATGACCCAAGGCAACAAAGGAGTGGCTCAAGAAGAAGCACATTAAGGTCCTGGAGTGGCCTAGCCAGTCTCCAGACCTTAATCCCATAGAGAATCTGTGGAGGGAGCTGAAGGTTCGAGTTGCCAAACGTCAGCCTCGAAACCTTAATGACTTGGAGAGGATCTGCAAAGAGGAGTGGGACAAAATCCCTCCTGAGATGTGTGCAAACCTGGTGGCCAACGACAAGAAACGTCTGACCTCTGTGATTGCCAACAAGGGTTTTGCCACCAAGTACTAAGTCGAAGGGGTCAAATACTTATTTCCCTCATTAACATGCAAATCAATGTATAACTTTTTTGAAATGCGTTTTTCTGGATTTTTTTGTTGTTATTCTGTCTCTCACTGTTAAAATACACCTACCATTAAAATGATAGACTGATCATTTCTTTGTCAGTGGGCAAACGTACAAAATCAGCAGGGGATCAAATACTTTTTTCCCTCACTGTACACACACAGTCATTTCAATACATCACAAACACATGAAGCACACAGTGAACAGGTGAGGGTTGGTGCACGTGGGCAGAAAGGCAAAAGCTTTCTGTAATAGTGTGTGAACTCCGCCTGACCTGTCTGTGCAAACCGGCACACGGTCACATGGTCTCTGCTCACTGTGACCATTTAACCCCTCGCACCCCGCGCTGCCTTGTGTTTTGCGATCACGGTGTGCTGATCTTGGTGCTGGGCCTTGGGCGTGTGGAAGCCGTGATTAGACCCCGAGGGCGTTAAGTGGGTCAGAACCGCAGCGGCCAATCCCTGGAACACGGGGGCGGAATTGCTAACGTGGGCTGACACGCCAGCGCAGCGAGAAATACCCAGTGAGAGGGTATTTATAGGAGTGAGAAGCAGAGCTGTGAAGAGTTCGCACAACTGCGCGTGACTTGGAGCGATCCACTGAGCGATTCGGATGATTCTACTCTTATTTTTATTCTATTTTGGGGGGGGGTGCAGGGGAGGTTGAGACAGTGAAGTAGAGAGATAAGGGGGGAGAGAGAGAGCGCACTAAACTGTCTTGTGCATGTCTCTCTCTCTATCTCTCTCTGCAATGGAGGCAGGCTGGAGAGGGATGGTATGTCTACTTAAATGGCGGCATATTGAGAACAGGGATAAAAGAAATGCCATGGAGGGATGGCCGCGGTCCTGCTCTCCACACCAGCGGCCGGGGAAGCGGGGCAAGCATGGTGCAGTGCGTCAGCCGCGGCTCTCGTCCTCTGGGGTTTAATTAGGAGCAGATCTTTTGCGAGAGATTCCAGCGATCAAAATCGCTCGGGACGCTCACCTGGGGCGTGTAGCCGCAGTCTTGCACAGCACACATGTGTATGTATGTGCGGGCTCTAGTGTGTGTGAGAGAGGGAGGGAGGTAGGGAGAAAGAGAGTGGGAGAAAGAGACAGAGGGAGCGAAATGGAGGAAGAGAGACTGGGCATGTTGAAAGGCATCGATGGGGGCTCACTGTGGGGGGACGGCGCTCCCTCTGTCCTGCTGCGCTGCTGTCATGGTGAGTGGTGCGGCTCTTGGGCTCTGAGGCCCACAGGACTGCAGTGTCAACTCTGATCTGGTGCCGAGCTTCACGGGGACTCGCAAAATTCATCAATGCAGTCGATCAATCAATTAATAAATCAATCAGCAGCCAAAGAAACCTGAATACAGCAGGATGCTGTGGCAGCGCAGGGCGGCGGTGTCCAGCTATGTTCACACTGAGCACAGGAGCAGAGGTGTCTGTATTGTAGACGTCAGCACAGCTGTCCGGCCTGACATCGAGGGGGACTTGCCCTCCGGCCCCTGTCTGGCCATATGCGTTCAGGGCATTGCTCCTGTCGCTCTTCTGGGGAATTACAGACGTTTCACTCCTCATGGAGATCGACTCAGTTTCGGTCAGTATTGTTATTCCCATCGCCTGCTGGTCTGTCAACGCAAGACACAGAAGGTCAAACTCTTCATTTATTTAGTTAGTTATTTGGTTATTTTTCTTCTGTTGTCTCTCGTTCTGCTGATGCCACACTAGCCAGCCCCCGGGGGGCGGGAGTTACTGACAGAGCAGACAGGGGTGACAGGAAGGGCTCTCAAACCCCAGAGATGTTCCTGTCTGTCCCTCCCTCCTCACACTCCTCCCAGCTAGCCCTGTGGGAGGTGCTGTACACCCTGGGAGCCGGCCTTCCCTAGTTGAGTGACACACTGCACTGCGTCACACTGCGTCACACTGCGTCACACTGCGTCACGCTGCACTACAGAAACATTGTGTTGTCTGTGTGCCTCTGTCCACCTCTCTCTCTCCATCTCGCTCTCTCTTCCTGTCAGTCTCTGTGTCTCGGTCCACCTCTCTGTCTGACCCCTGCGTCTGGGTGTCCTGCAGGTATCGTCCACGAGAACGTGAAGATGGGCTCCGACGGGGAGAGTGACCAGGCGTCCGGCACGTCGTCGGACGAGGTCCAGAGCCCGGTCCGGGTGCGGATGAGGAACAACCACCACCGGCGCATCTCCACCGAGGTACCGCTGTCCAGCGCTCAGAGCCGAGGGGGGGGATCAGATGAGATCAGAGCGCATGGCCATGTCCAGGGCGCAGGTCTAACACAGTGGCCCTCAGTCCTGTCCCTGGGGCCCAGCCACCCGTCTGCTGCTCCGGCTCAGCCAGTCAGAGCTTTTTAATCATTTTAAACTGCGGTATAAATATACTGTGGCTCAATAAGGCCCTTGAGTTCTCGTGTCCTTTTCGGAGATGAACTTAGCCCTCCAGGCGGCCCCCCCGAGCTGGGCTGGATAGACAGACGGGGGTGCCCCCAGGGGCCGGGCTGCGCAACACTGGTCTGGCTGCTCCACACCCAGTCCCTCGTACTGATGCAGGGAGAGGGTTAGATAATTACATTTATTAATCAATCTGGTTTTGAACGTAGGAGAGGAAAAAAAGGCAAACACGTTCTTCCTTATGGATAGATAAATAAACAATGTGTGTGTGGGTACAGTGTGTGTGTGTCAGTGTCAGAGTGTGTCTGTGTGTCAGCTGGGCTGCGCTGCACTGAGCAATATTGCAGGAAATGCCCCTGGTCACACAGCCGGTTGGAAGCTGCTCAATCTGGGCCAGTCAACCTTAAACTGTGTTCGCCTGATCATCTAAATGCTGTTTGACACACACACACACACACACACACACACAGAGAGAGAGAGAGAGAGAGAGAGAGAGAGAGAGAGAGAGAGACCTTCCTCTCTTTCTAGAATCTGTTCTTTCCTCCTCCTCCTCTCAGATTGCATGCATTTGTTTTCCTGTTGCCTTCCGTCCATCCCCCTCTCTCGTGTCGATGCTGTCTGCATGGCCGCTGCGCAAGTTTCCGCGCAGTGCTCTGTCCCTGTGATTGTTGTTTTGCCGCTGAGGGAGAGCGATGAAGGAGCGCTTGGAGCCGCCCAGCACTGTGAGTATCTCCTGCACTGTCCTCTGGCGCAGCAGCGGCCGCACATGCATATGCAAATGAGAGCCGGGCCGTGCATGGGGGCGTGTGATTTCGGGGGCATGGAGCCACGTGGGCCTGGGGCTGGAGGTGGGGGGGGATCAGACACCACTGGGGGAATCATCAGATTTAAAAAATGTATATACAGCTCTGGAAAAAATTGAGACCACTCCAAGTTCAGAAATCAATGTTATGTGGTCTCTTAATTTTTTCCAGAGCTGTATTTTCCTGCTACTTCCGAGCATCTGATCCAGGTCCATCTGTGTGTTGGGGAGTGCTCCTCATTATGCTTTGGGTTTCTGTTTAGTTTTTTGCTGTATCAGACCGCCTCGGGATCCTTGCTTCCTTCAGCGCACCAGAAGGATTTCAGAGTCTGAGATCTCTCTCTCTCTCAGGACATTAACAAGCGCCTGTCTCTGCCGGCCGATATCCGGTTGCCGGAGGGGTACCTGGAGAAGTTCGCTATGAACAGCCCTCCCTTCGACAAGCCCATGAGCCGCAGACTGCGCCGCGCCTCGCTGGTGAGTCTCGCCGCGTGTGCATGTGTGCGTGTGTGTGTGCGTGTTTGTGTGTGTGCGTGCGTGCGTGTGTGTTCCAATAACCTGTGGGGTTGTGGGGTCAGTGACCTCTTGGTGGCTGGGCGAGGGGGCTCCATCCCCACAGCTCCCTCCACTGCCTCCCTTCTTGGCCTGTACTAGGAGCTGCCCAGCTGGCACGCTGGCACGCCGGGGGGGCGTGTGTCGCAGCGATGGGTGCTACGCTGTCCGGCCCAGGTGCCAGCTGGGCCCCTCTGTCTCTGAAGGCGCGTTTACCCTGACCCTACTGAAAGGGGAGGCAGGAGCAGGAGAGAAGGAGGGCAGGAGAGGAAGAGAGGGAGCGGAGCAGTCTTGTTGTGTGTCGTGTTGGAGGAGAGGTGTGTGATCAGTGTGTGTGGGGAGCTCACTGGGGGACCCCATTCCCTCTGGCCTGGGCAGAGAGGTCAAGACCCCCTGTGTGGTGAAGCAGGTACGAGGGTCCGATCCTGCCCTGCGCTGTCCTGCACCCGTGAAGCATCTGAGCTCTGACAGGTCTGTGTGTCATTGTGCAGTTTTATTGATGATTGTCGGCCCTGTTCCTCAGCTCTCTCTTAATTCCAGGCACCTCCTGTGTTCTCTGAGCTTCAGGCACATTCATTAATTATTTAATTGGTGTTCTCTAATTAGCATTTTAATTCCTGGAGGGTTTTTTGTTTCTGGGGGGTGGAGGTGGGGGATGGTGGATAAAGGACTGCAGACTTGTGTGACACGTGGCACCATGCGGGGCACAAAAGGCCCCCTGGCATGCCGATGCAGGCAGAGAGACGAGGGGGTGTGGAATGTTGGGTTGCAGAATAAAAAATCTGAAAAGTTGTATTTTTTGGGGGGTTATTTTTTAGTGGCGGTGCTCAGGTACTGGTGTAGAGCTCAGGCACGTGAGGTACTCATGTCACCTGCTACTGCCACCCTCAACAGAAACACAACAGTAACTGACACACAGCGACAACAATCACAGTGTGAGGATTGCAGTGTGAGACACCTGTGCCTTCCTGTCCCGACACCAGGCCATGTCTGTGTCTGCGTGCATGTCTGCGTGCGTGTCTGCGTGCGTGTCTGCGTGTGTGGGTGTGTGTGTCGGCGCAGAGCTAGAGGACAAGGGACAGACGGGATGCAGAGTGAGAGATATGAGAGACAGATGGGCCCCTCAGTGGAAGATATGAGAGACAAACGGGCCCCTCAGTGGAAGATATGAGAGACAGACGGGCCCCTCAGTGGAAGATATGAGAGACAGACGGGCCCCTCATTTGGAGACCCGTGGTGTGAGGGCCGTGTGGCTGGTGGTACTCAGTGTTGGTAACCAGGCAGCAGCAGTGGTGATGTCATTGGCATCAATAATGCAGCGCTGTGTCAGACTGCTGAGTGACGGGACGCCAGCTGGAATTTCAGACCGGCAGGGCTGTACTGACGCACTGTTCACACACGCATACACTGATGCACTGTACACACATGCACGCACTGTACACACACTGACGCACTGTTCACACATACACTGACGCACTATACACACACTGACACACTGTACACACGCACACACTGACACACTGTACACACACTGACGCACTGTTCACACACACACTGACGCACTATACACACACTGACACACTGTACACACACACCCCCGCCCCTCTTTCCCTGGTGGAATCACTCACTGTTACTCACATTACGCCAGCGCGGCGCTGCCCCCTCGCCAGGTAGGCCAGTGCGTTGGGGAAAGGCCCTGCTGGGAGGAGGGTCTTGGGTTTGAATCTTGGCTCTGCCCCCCACCCCTGAATCATACTGCCTCCCCCTAGCCCATGTGAATGGCTGAGCTGGATTGATCTGATCTGATCCTGCTTGTGCTCCGTCTTTTAAAATGATGCATCAAACCAACCAGTCCAGTCAGTGACTCTACAGCACTCCAGTCCAGTCCAGTCCAGTCCGGGCTCCGGCCCCGAGCTCACACCCGTGTCAGGGGGGTCTGTGCTCGATCAGTCTGTCTCTTGAGGAGCCTGCGGTCCGGCCAGGGCTGCTCAGCCGGATTGTGTCGAGTCAACAGAGCCTCTTAAAAAGCCTTGTTTTCCGTTACTTCTTAATTACTTCTTAAATTGATACGTGTTCTCTCCTCCTCCTCCGTCTCCATACATGCAGCCTGAGAAGACAGTTCAAATCTGAGCAGAGTGCACACAACACGCTACACGCTGTTCTCACAGAGTCGGGGCGGAGCTGTGAGGGGGGGTAGCAGCTGTGTTGAGGTGCCCTGGGCTGAGAGAACAGCCTGGTTGTTGCAGATTGTTTTTATATGAGCAGTAACCCACAAACAGTGCTCTGATCACCCCCCACACACACACACACCCCCCACCGCACCACACTGCCAGCGTCAGGGAGGCGAGGAGACGCGTGGAGGAGAGAGACTGATACGGAGGTCTGGGCAGCCTCCTCCCACTCACCCACCCCCAGGGCTGAGCCGAAGGGAGAGGGAGAGAGCGAGGGGGAGGGGGCTGAGATGCAGTTATTAAAACCGTCCACTAATGATTATCACCATCACATAAATGTGTCGAAAACGCATCTGGCAGGATCTGTCTGTGTGTGTTTGTGTGTGAGTGTGTGTTTCCGTGTGGGTCCCTGTGCATCCGTGTGAGAGAATCTGTGTAGTAGCTTGTGGCCTTGAAAATCAGTGCATGCTTTATTTGTTAAGTTGGTCAGTGGTGCTGTGTGTGTGTGTGTGTGTGTGTGTGTGTGTGTGTGTGTGTGTGTGTGTGTGTGTGTGTGTACTGTACCGTAGTGCAGTGCAGTGTAGGGTCTGTATGGATCTGTACTTTTAAAACAGAGAGAAACAATAAAGTGTCACGCTGATTCATGTCCCCTCACTGGGCAGAGTGCGCAGCGTTGAGTCAAATGCTTCGTTCAACAACACTGTGTGGGTCCTGACATCTGGCGGTGTCGTGAGAGTGCAGAAATGCCTTCCAAAGTAAGCCGCACACTATCAAGAGTATCTGCAAGAGTGTGACTAGGAGATGGAGGGATGGATATAAATAAAAACTCTCCATGTCTCGCTCTCTGCTCCAGCGCTCCGCTGAGCCCCGGGCCGGGGGGGATCCGTGCAGATTGTGGTCCGTGCTCCAGCATTACTTTGATTAGGGCGGCCGGCTTCACGGGCTGTCGCAGGTTGTTTCTCGTTTTTTATTTCTGTGTCCTCCCCAAGGCTGTGGCAGAATCGGCAGCACAATCCACGAGCCCGGTTCACTCTCGTCTGTGTGTCGATGGAGGTTATTTGTGGAGGCGAGGCGGTGCGGAGCCCAGTGGGGCGGACTGCATTTAACAGACAGGCTGAGGGGGGATATAAATCTAAATGTGTGTGTGTTTGTGTGTAGCGTGTCAGGTGCACGGACAGAGATCAGGGCCCGCTGTGACTCGGTCTGGACAGGGGATGCATTTCTGTGAAGTCTGATGGGGTTCTGGGGACAGAGGCCAGACCGGCAGACTGACTTCCCCTTTCCTTTCCTGTCTTGCAGTCGGAGATCGGTTTCGGAAAGCTGGAGACCTACATCAAACTGGACAAGCTGGGGGAGGTGAGAGGGGTGCCGTGGGGGGTATACACTGCCACACTGCACTACACTGTGCTGTGCTACTCCTGTGTGATGCACTGAGAGCAGCTGTCTCTCAGTATTTCATATTTGTATCGATCGCAGTGAAGGTTGAGGCAGATGGCAGGAAATGACAACAACCCACAGTCCGTCTGCAGCCTGATGGGCCAATTACTCAAATGCGCGCACACGGCCACACAAAGACTTGCACTTGGACGCCCTGGGGGTCTGGCATGGCAGGGCGGAGGAGGCAGGAAGTGCATCTTTTAGCGAGAATAATCCTCGATTGATCAGTTCACTCTCTGAAAAACGGCTCTGTCGCTCAGCCCTGCACTGCGTTAACGATCCATGTGTTGTTGTGGTTTTGTTGATTCCTATCGTGTCCTTGTGTCCGAACTAACACATTCAACCCCCCAGTCTGACCCGCAACATTTCAGCAGAAACAAAACCCCCCTAGAAACAAACTAACAAACAAATTGCAGCACATTTTTATATTGTGTTTGAAGTGCTGGATTTTTTCAGCTGACCGCAGTGCTGCGTGCTGATTGGCTGCCGTGCTGTAACCTGCAGCTCTGTGCTTTAGGAATGATACCTCTACGCACTGCTGCTCTTCAGGATCTTGAGCCTAACAACTGTTCCCCCCCTCTCCTTCCCTTCCCCTCTCTCTCTCTCCTTCTTTCCTGCCCCCTCTCTCCCCCTCTCCCGCAGGGGACCTACGCCACGGTGTATAAGGGGCGCAGTAAGCTGACGGACAACCTGGTGGCTCTGAAGGAGATCCGTCTGGAGCACGAGGAGGGGGCGCCCTGCACCGCCATCAGAGAGGGTCAGCGCCCGCCTGTTCTTGCTAATGTCATCTTCGTCATCTTCATCGCACTGCAGTGCTGCTCCTGTCTGCCTTGGTCGATCCTGGCCTTGTTCTGATGCGTGTTGTTGTTATTCTGGGTCTCAGTGCTGCTGTCTGTCTGTTACAGTGTCGCTGCTGAAGGACCTGAAACACGCCAACATCGTCACCCTGCACGACATCATCCACACGGACAAGTGCCTGACACTGGTGTTCGAGTACCTGGTCAGTGAGTGAGTGAGTGTGTGTGAGTGAGTGTGTGTGAGTGAGTGTGTGTGTGTGTGTGTGACGGTGTGTGTGTGTCTGAGTCAGTCTCGTTCTACTCGTGTCAGTTCTGTTCACAATGCTTTATTTCTCTACACTGAGACAATAATGTGGATCAGAGTTCAGAATAAACATCTCAATTAGACGTGACAGGGATGCATCTGCTGTGGGTTCAATAACAAAGCTACGTTTCCTATAAACATAACGACAATAATATAATATGAATAGTGACAGTGTGGTTTCTCTCGCTCTGTAGGAGAGGGATCTGAAACAGTACATGGATGACTGTGGAAACATCATGAGTGTGTACAACGTCAAGGTGAGTGGAGAGCAGGCGGTGTCCTACCCACGTCTCACACACGTACACTTGCCACGAACCCTAGCCCCCCTGCTGTCAGTAAACTTTCTCCTCCCTCTATCCCTCCCTCAATCTCTCTCTCTCTCCCCCTCTCCCCAGATCTTCCTGTTCCAGCTGCTGAGGGGCCTGTGCTACTGCCACCGGCGGAAGGTGCTGCACCGAGACCTGAAGCCACAGAACCTCCTTATCAACGACCGCGGGGAGCTGAAGCTGGCGGACTTTGGTGAGATGGACAGAGAGATGATGGGGGGGAGATGGACGGTGGGGAGAGGGAGAGACACTGAGATGTGAATTGAGATGGACAGAGAGGGACAAGAGAGACAAGGTTTCTTGGGGAGAGATGGAGATGAGAGAGAAAGGAACAGACATGAGGCAAAGAGGGAGAGAGAGCGACATGAGAGAGAGACTGACTTGGAGAGCTCCTGCCAGGCTCTCGGTCGGGACTGCAGTTACTGCACCGTGTGTGCCGGTCCTGTCCTGCATCTCACCCCCTGCGTCCGTCCGTCTCCCAGGTCTGGCTCGGGCCAAGTCCGTTCCCACCAAGACGTACTCCAATGAGGTTGTGACCCTGTGGTACCGCCCCCCCGACGTGCTGCTGGGCACCACGGAGTACTCCACCCCCATCGACATGTGGTGAGAGACCTGTCGCCGACACACCTGTGCCCACACCTGTCCCCAACACACACCTGTCACCGACACACCCGTCCTCAATAAACCTGTCCCCGACACACACCTGTCCTCAATACACCTGTGCCAGATGTGGCCTCCCCTTTAACACACCTAATCTCAACACGCACCTGTCCCCAGCACACACACCTGCACTGAACACTGAAACACTGTTGTGCGTGTCTGTGTGTGTCAGTGGCTGTGGGCCAAGTTCCTATTTTCTGCTTCCTTTTACTACCTTGCTGTCATCCCTGTCTTGGAGCCCTGACTGTGTTTCCTCTCTTGCTCTGTTCTTCTTCTTTTCTTTTCTTACACTTTCTCTCCCTGCAGGCTTCCCTTCCCCCCCTCCCGTGCTATAAGTGTGTCAAGATAAAGCACAGTTTCCTCCAGGGGCTCCTTCTACTGTTTTTCATTTGTGCTTTTAAAAATCCCCCCCATTCCTTCCCTCCTGACATTTAAGCCCCTGTGTTTCTCCCTCAGTGCGTTCGGAGCGCTGCGGAGCAACACTGATGATAGAAAGCGCTGCCTCTAGCCCTCTGTGTGTGTGTGTGTGTGTGTGTTTGTGATTTGTTTGTGATTGATGTGATTTAATGATGGATTGATTCAGATCACAAGAAAGGTCACAGACATTAGGAGCGCTCTCTCTCTCTCCGTAGGGGAGTGGGCTGTATATTCTATGAGATGGTGACGGGCCGGCCGCTGTTCCCGGGATCCACCGTAGAGGATGAGCTGCACCTGATCTTCAGGATACTGGGTGAGTCTTCATGGGCTCTGTGCTGGGCTGTTAGACTCTGTATTGACTGTGTGCTGGGCTGTATGGACTCTATATTGACCACCCTGTGTCTGTCCTACAGGGACGCCCACGGAGGAGACCTGGACGGGGATCAGCACCAGCGAGGAGTTCAAGTCCTACAACTTCCCCCGCTACCACGCCGAGCCGCTGGTCAACCACGCCCCCAGGCACGCCTCTGATTGGTTCTTAATTGCTTAACTGGGTGTCCAATTGAGCAGTCAAACTGATAACGAGTTAATTGTCTCATTCGCCTTCGGCTCGTCATACTGTTATTCACGGATGTGTTCTCAGCAGAGAAGGAACATTGTCCCTCCCTTTCTCCCTCTCTCCCCATCCATGTCTTTCCTGTGAGCTTCCTGTCCTCTCTCCCTCCATCCTCCTCCCCGTCTCCGTCCATCTGTCTCTCCCGACACTCACTGAGTGATTGATAACCTCAGTGTGTCTGTCTGTCCGTCCACAGGATAGACAGTGACGGGCTGGACCTGCTGTCGAAGCTGCTTCAGGTGAGTCTCCGTCCGGTCAGGCGCCTCATAGTGATTCATCATTACACTTCATTACAGATCTGACAAGACTGAAATCTCCCTCTCTCTCTCCTCCTCTCTTCCCTCTCTCTCCCCAGTTCGAAGCGAAGAAGCGGGTGACGGCGGAGGAGGCTCTCAGACACCCGTACTTCCGGAGTTTGGGGGAGCAGGTGCAGACGCTGCCTGACAGTGAGTATCGTCCACTTCATCTCCTTGTCTCCCCCAGTTACTACAAATGAATTAAACTCTCTTAATAGCAAGACCACTGTCTGGTTTAAGACTCCTCTACATAAACTTTGAAAACGTTTGCAATATCAAATCCATATTCATGATTTTGTCTCTGACTGGGAGAGGAGACTCGGCCCTGCAGCTGCTCAGTGCTCCTCTGCTGCCCTCTGGTGGCCAAGTGCAGTTTCAGGAAGTGCTATAACTGCAGGTTTATGTTTGTTTTGGTCACCATCGTTTGTTTAAACTGATCAGTGATTTGCATGATAACTTTCCAGCGCTGTGACTCCATGTCCTGCTCTTGTAGCTCTGTGTCATCCTCTCTGATTACTATTAATTTATTTATCTGAAGTTGTAACCCCAAATGAATTAAACATGCACGCTCCCTCTCCCTCTGTGTTCTCAGCTGCCTCCATCTTCTCTGTGAAGGATATCCAGCTGCAGAGGGACCCGGGGAGAAGGTCCGCTGGGTTCCCTGAGACAGGTGAGGCGTGCCGGGGCAGACGGGCGGCCACTGGGTGGGCGAGAGACGAGGAGGGGGTTAGCAGGGGTAGGAGGAGGGATGTGTAACAATAAAGAGTGGACACGAACAAAAGTCTGGGGGTGTCACACTGCCACAGGAGCATCCCAAGAGAGCAGTGAGTTTGTCTCTCTCTGTCTGTGTCTCTGTGTCTCTCTCTGTCTCTGTGTCTCTCACTGTCTTTCTCAGCAGCATGCTGTCTCCTGTTGGCTCAGCGGTGTTGGCTTGCGTGTGGCTCTGTGCTGTGTGTGCGTCTCCGTCTCTCATCGCTGCGTCCCGCCGGGCCCGCACTGTCGGAGATCTTGGGTCCTGGGCAGTCTGAGCAGGGGGACGAGTGCTGTAGCCACGATGTCTGTCTCCCCTGGACAGACCGTTATCTGTGCTGTGTGTGCCGGGTTACTGTTTCTCTCTGGTGTTCAATGGATCTCTGTCTCTCTCTCCCTCTCTCCTGCTCCCGCCCTCCTCCTCTTCCTCTTTTCTTTGGTTTTATTTCCCTTCCCTCTTTTATTTTTGTGTGTCTGTCTATTTGTCTATCTGTCCATCCTCCGCCCCCCTGCCCCCTCTGTCCCCCATTGTTGCACCAGCATCCAATAAGCTGGGCTCAGCCTCGGCGGAGTACGTCCCAAAGGACGGAGCCAAAGCGCGCGCCCAGGCTCTCACCTCCCCGTCCTCCGGCTGAGCACGGCTCCCGCTTCGGTAAATCGCTCTGTCTGTCTGTGTGTTGTTTCTCTCTCTCTCTCCATCACCTGCTTCTCTCTGATTCAATTAATCAATTTGTATTTGTATAGCGCCCTTCGTAGGGTAGCCACAGAGCGCTTCTCTCTCTGTGTGCGTCTCTCTCTCTCTCTCTCTCTCTCTCTCTTTTGTCTCTCCGTGTCTCCGTGTTTCTTTACTGTCTCCTCTCTCTCTCTCTCTCTCTCTCTGGGTTTTCAGTATATACGTGTGCAGACTACAATGCTGCCTGCGTCTCGCTCTCTGAACATGGGATTTGATAGGGGGTGTATTGGGGGGGGGAGAGTGGCGGTGGTCTGGCGTTATTCGCTCTTACCCCCTCTGAGCAAACAGGGCAGTCAGTCCCAGTTTGTCCGTTCAGACTCCAGAGCCGCTACAGCCTCTTGTGTCCCCAGGAAGAAATCATTTGATCCGAAGGGGACGAGAGACTGTACCAGCACTCAGTCAAGTCCATTACTTAACTGGAGTTATTACGGGACCAGAAGTCAAAGCAACCTTTTTGGTTGCAATTCATACTAAAACAGGAAGGGAGTTGCCCCCCCCGGCGGGAGGACGCTGGTTCTGACCTGTGCGGGTTTGTGTTCAGTTCTGTACAGACTCCTGCACATGGACCTGTAGCCGGGCCCGGGCGGCGTCCACTTTGTTTTTGTTTGTGTGTCTGTCATGTAAGTGGGCGTGTGGTGTGTTTGTGTGTGTGTTATGTTCCTGTTACTCTTTGGGTCCTGTTGTGTTGTGTTGTGTTGTGCTGTGCATGTGCTGCTGTACAGTGGAGCATGCCTGTCTCACTGTGTGTCACTTTGTGTGTGTGTGTGTTGATGTGCTGTGTCAGTGCACTTCTGTGCATGCATGTGCGTGTGCATGTGGGTGTTCCTGTCTCAGAGAGCCCACATGTCTCGCACCAGCGGCTGGTTCTCTGTGTACAGCTACCTCTGCCCAGTCTGCTAATGCGAGGCAGTCACTGTGTGTGCGTGTGCGTGTCACTACAGTGTTTTAAATAGTCTGTGTTGTAAAGTGAATGTTCTCTTGTTCTTGCTCTCCCTCTTCTCTCCCTCTCTCTCTCTCTCTCTCAGCCCAGGGAAAGAGTCGGAGGCAGAGTTTGTTGTTTTAAGGTACTGGAGTGGTGTGTACGTGTGCGTGTGATGGGGGGTGGGGGGGGAGAGAGCAGGGACCAGCGTGTGGACCGCAGTCTGGACCCCCTCCTCTCCCAGGACCACAGAGAAACCGATCAAACAAGGTGGACGATGAAGAGGACAAGGAGGGGACACGTCTGTGATGCTGCCGCCGCCGCCGCTCTGCAGGCGTCCTGCTCTATTTCTTATTCATTTCATTTTAATATTCAGTAGTTTTTATTTTTCCTTGGTGGGGGGGTGTTTAATCCTGAGGACTGTGCACAGAGATGCACCCCCCACCCTGCCCCTCCTCTGCCCCACTGGTCCAGTCTCCGCTCCTGCATGACTCCAGCGGCCGTGACGCGGATCCGGGGCCACAATCAGGCAGGATCTTGCAGCCGGTCCCACTTATCTCCCCCCCCCCCCCCCCCCCACACACACACCCTGTCCCACACCGCTTCCACTGACTCCAATGGTTTAATCAGGGACTCTCTCCCTCTACGTCTCCATCTCTCTCTCCCCCTCCCTCCTCCAGCTCAGATCAGTGTCTGCGGTTGTTTGTTGGAGGACAATGAGGACAGTTTGGGGCGCTGGCCCGGCGGGGCTGCAGGCGTGTGTGTGGAGAGTTTGTGTTGTCTGACCAGGATGGCAGACCAGACACTCGTGTTGCCCCTGAAGTCAGTAATCAGGACTTCCATCGCTATACAGTAACACTAGAGTACAGGACACGGTACTACAGCAAGTTTGTGTTACACGGCACTGCAGTACAGGACACTACAGTATAATACAATTCGGTACAGTAAACTGCACTACAGAACAGAAGGGAGAGTGAGAGACTGCGGAGTATGTGTGTGTGTGAGTGTAGAAAGAGAGTGTGTGCAGAGAGAGAGAGAGTGTGTGTGTGTAGAGACACTGTGTGCACAGGGAGAGTGAGTGTGTTTTTGCACCAAACTGATATGAAGAGTAAATTGCAATAATAGTTTTTTTTTCATGTTCCTCATTGTGTTTGAGTGCATCTAATCAGATCTAATCTGTGAGACTCAGCTCAGTCTGTCTCAACTCAGCCTGCCCCTCTGAGCTGCTCATGTCAGAGAGAGGCTCCTCAGACTAGATCATTATAACAATAATAACGATGATTATGATGATAATTTCGCTCCCTGATTCAGGAGATCTGGAATCTCTTCTTATAAAACCTGATTCTCTGTGTCCCGGTAAAGAGTTTTAAAAGTCCTTGCAACTCGTTCTTTTAACGTAAAAATACACATTTATCCATTTTCTGATCTTTGAGCCCGGATGGGTTTTGAGTGGAGGGGCAGCGAGGGGGTGCAGGGCGGGCTAATTGGACTGCGCTGGTCTGGGGAGAGAGAGACGCACAGCCTTCTGGGAGTCTGTCCAGCTACACTGCGCGTTTCTCACAGTTTGTCCGTTTACACCCGGGTGAGCTGTGCGGGGGGGGCTCCAGCTGCCCGGATCCGAAACTGCATCGTGTGTTTTGTGTTTTGTGGGAATGAGTTTTGATCCTCTGTCCAGTGCTGGACTTGTCTCAGGTCACGCTTTACAGCAACGGGCTGCAGTTCCTGCTGAAGTGGCGTGTGCATCCCACGGATGTGTGTGCTCTTCCAGTGCGTCCTGCTCTCTAGCACGCGTGTCTTGACCACTGACCCAGCCGGAAGCCCTCCCGACCCCCAGCCCTCACCCTGTCACACCTGTGAAAAGCAGCAGAACTGGGTTGAAGGGCGCAAGGTGTTCCTGTGGGATTGACACACCAGTGCGTCATCAGTGTCTGCCCAGTGTTGTACAGTGTGAACCCCACTGCATCAGAGTGTGGATGAATGATGTGCAAAAGCAGACGAGGGGACAAAGGGACAGACTTTGACACAGTGAGTTTCCAGGAAGCACTTCTGCAAAGAGTCTTCAGACGAGAGAGACCTGCATTTTAGTATTTTATTTTAATTTTGATAGATTAGAGGCCTTTGATTTATCAGAGCTTCTCACTGGCGCAGACACGGCTGCAGCCGGACGCCAGTTTCATTGTCGACACAGTCTGGCTGTTTTCTTGTTCGGTTTCGTCAGGTGTGTGCGTTCGAGGCCCGTCTGTGCTCTGCCTGGATTCCTCTCAGAGTTACAGGGACTTTATAAGGATGGGGACTGTGGCGCAACATGGAATATGAACACTTTCTGTGGAAGCCATCACACACAGTTGGACTGTCGGACCCCAGAGTGCTGCTTTGGGGGTGATAACGCTTCCCTGGGGGGTCCTGGGAACCGCACAGTAAACGCCCGGCTCACAGGATGGTCTGCGGGTCTCTGCGGCCGACTGTCTGTGTCCGTTGATTCTGTGCTTGCGTGTGTGTGTGTGTGCATGTGCGCTCCCATGGGCAACCAGTGCTGGAAGGAACTGGTTTTGTCACTCGAGGGCAGATAAACCAATTAAGTGATAGTAGGGTTTGTGTCCCACTGTAAACAAGCATGTGACTGAAGGCCTCGGGGGGCGGGGGAGGCTTTCAACTTACCTTGGGAGGGTAGGTGTGTGTATGCGTGTGTGCGTGTGCGTGTGTGTCTGTCCTCAGCCTTCTGCGCTCCTGACTCCTCCTCCTTCCTCTTGAGTGCCTGCAGAACTACTAGAAACAGAGACAAATACAAAGCAAGTGACCCCTGACCCCTGCGGGAGGCGGACGTGTAGAAGTCACTTCCTCTGTAGGTTTTATTTATTTATTTAAAGAGGAGAACCAGCTTTGCTGCAGACATGGGAACCACCGCACCGCCCAGACCCGGACACTCGAGGGCTGCCGGGTCATAATCAGTACATTGATCCAGCTCCACGACTGACTGTGAATCCGTCACGAACACTGGCTGTCTCGCGGTGCTCCCCCGGTGTCGTGCCGCCTGTCGGGCCGGTGGGGGGCGCTGGCCTCAGGCACCTGATGGACGGATCACTGCGTCTCCGTCTCGCCTCACTCGGCTGCCCCTGCTGTATGAGACAGGGAGCTGCACCCCACCTCTGTCTTTTTTCCAAGTCCACCTTCTTCACTGTAACATTTTGTATATTACTGCTACCAATAAACCAGTCAGGAACAGTACCTGTGTGTCGTGGTGTTTCCGTTCCATCTCTCCTCTTCCTCGCTTTTTAAATGAGAAAATAAAAACTTTAAATGAATCCAAAGGAACCCATTAGAGGAGCATGCTAATTTAAAAAATAAATGTGTTTTTCACAGTCCATTTGAGGAGCAGCGGGGTGGGGATGTGTGTGTTCGACAGGAAGAGCGAGTGTGTCTGAGTGTGTTTAATGGAGTAGTACTGGACTCCGGGCGCAGTCTTGTCCATATGGTGTGTGTTTTCATGTGAACTATTACTTATCTTACCATTTCTATGATGGTGCACTGTACATTACCAATGATTATACCATGTTTTTACCATGGTAAACAATTATACCACAGTATATTTTTACCACGTTTCCCATGCTAAACCACATTACGCCTTACTTTATTTTTACCACAGTGTCCCACACTACAGTTGTAGGACAGGGGGTCCCAGCCCTGGTCCTGCCAGACCCCCCACCCTGCTGGTTTTTGTTCCAGTTGAACTCTCAATTACTTAATTTAACCCTTAATTGAATTAATGATTTCCTGAATGAGAGCCTTTTAATGATTATAAACAGTAGGAGTTTTAAGTATAGAATTCTATAAAGAACTTCTTAAAGAAGCAAATTATACAATTTAAAGTAAAATCTAAGCAGATTGTTACTTCAATTAAGGTTCAATTAAGTAATTGAGAGCTCGGTTGGAATGGAAACTAGCAGGGCAGGGCGTCCCCAGGACCAGGGTTAAGAACGCTGTTGTAGGGGACAGTTGTGTCTCAGCCTCATATTGGGCCCCTGGTCCCATAGGACATTTCCTGTCCCCATAGACTTGTATTTGTATATTATAGAGGGTTTATGATGTAAAAACTGTTTACATCACTCACGTCTCAGTGTTTCCCTCTAGATTTAGTGTTTTTATTCCCTACAGTGATATTTCTACAATCCGACAAAGGTTTTTTTAAAGGTAAGTGAGGATTTTATGAGTTTTTTCTAGTTTAATCATTTATAATGCTGTTTCCTTGTTCTACTGTCACTGACATTGACTTGCATACAAGCACACACCAACACATGTCCAATCATATATCAGGTGCAGACATTGTTTCTTCACGTTTCAATTCCAGTGTTTCTACTCGTGCATGTTATACCTGTCCGTCCAGTTTCCTCCCGCAGGGGGCGGTATCGTGACTGGATTTCACCTGCTGAGTCTGGCTGCTGAGAACCGTAATGCAGTGATATTTTGCGCAGATAGGCTGTTTTATAATGGTTTTGTAAATAAATAAATTACATGTTTGCATTTAATTTATTATTTTTATTTTTGCACTATTCATAAATCTGTCAATCATCTTGTTTTATATACAGGGAAGGCAAAACGTATGTCTGAACACTAACACAACAGAGCACACATGGATGTTTCACACAGATACACATACACGTGTATTGCAGACTGACACGCACTCGCCCACTCTTCCCAGTTTCTTGGAGGACAGTCCCTGCCGCAGTTGTGTCCCACACTCGGAGACGTTACCTCAGACCGTGTGACAGCAGGCTTTGTAAAGACTTCCAGAAAATGTGCGAAGGGGCGCAGTGACCTCAGCCTCCGACGGAAGTGCGTTTGGGTTCAACTGCAGGGAATGGCAACACAGGCAGAAAATGAGAAAAAAATAATACAAAAATGTGTGCATTATGCAAAACAGTGACCTGACAACGGAGCGGTTTTGAGTCACAGTACCCCCCCACTCTCATACACGCACTCACACAGTTCTTCAATGGTTTTCTTATTGAACCGCACAGAAAAGACCATTGTGTCTGATGTGCTCTCTGGCCAAATTGGCTGCCAAACCTACCATTTTCTCAGAAGCAGGAAAAGAAGTAAGAACACACAAAGACCCAAGAAACAAACGCACAACACAAAGACACAAGAAATACACGCACAACAGAGACAAGAAACAAACGCACAACACAAAGACCCAAGAAACAAACGCACAACACAGACAAGAAACAAACACACAACACAAAGACCCAAGAAATACACGCACAACACAAAGACACAAGAAATACACGCACAACAGAGACAAGAAACAAACGCACAACACACAGAGACAAGAAACGCAAACACCCTCCCAGCCTGAACAGAACAACAAAATCTGCAATACAGTGTGTCCCGTCCTCTGTGCTGCAGTGTGTCCTGTCTTCTCTGTGGGACAGTGACATCTGCGCTGTGGTGCGTTCTGACTCACAGTCACTTGGCATTTTGCAGAACACAAAGGGTCCTTGAACAGCCTGCGTGGGGAAGTTGCTTGTTCCCACAGCGGGACTGAGGTCATGTCTCTCCCTGGCCAGCCTGGACACCCAGACTCACACCAACACCGTCTGAACGCCCAGACACCCAGTCCTTCCCATCAAGCTGTGCAGCGCTTTACACCCCTGTCTCCTGGCACTGGGTTTGATTTTGTACTTGAATGTAGTTTGTGGATTGTGATGATTTGTTCAGTCTTTTGCATTATTGTAGTATTTGTGTGTGTGAAGGAGTGTGCAGGAATTGAGGCCGCTGACTCCTCTGTGGTTCTGTGGCTCCGTGGCTCTGTGGTTTGGTTCTCTGACCGCTGTGGGCAGGCTGCCACTCCGAGCCCCATCACAGGTCCAGAGACAGAGGGGTGATGGGTACCAGACAGAAGGCAGGGGGTCTGTGCCTGCTCATTGTGCCGTGGGCTCGCCCACCCCAGTGGATGTGTGTGTGTCTCGTCTTTCTGCTCTTTCACTTGTTGGCATGTTTGTTCTGTCTATTTCTTGTGCTGCCCTTTTGCTCTATTCTGCTCTGTCCTTTGCCTTTCAGAGTCAGAGTCTGGGGGCACGGCGCAGAAAGAAGGGGAAAGAGGCATGTTGTCTGTTTCTCAGTCACACGACTGTAAATTTCAAAGACAGAGGGTTAATTAAAAAGGCCCCCTCCTGCCCTTGCTGTAAAGGCTTTGACAAACTGCTGCTTTTACTCTTTTAAAACTGTCCTGGCATTGTTGTCCCAGCTTCCTCCTGCTCCTGTTCGCTGGTGTCCCTGCAGTGAATGGGTTCGATTGTCCGGGACTCTGCTGAGGCCAGCTCAGTGTGTGTGTCTGTGTGTTAATGTGTGCCCAGTCTACAGAGGGACAGGTGGAGCAGTCTGTGTGTGTCTGTGTGCGTGTGTGCGTGTGTGTGTGTGTCCGTGTGCGTGTGTGCGTGCGTGTCTTGTATGTGTGTGTGTGTCTGTGTGTGTGTCTGTGTGTCTGTGTGTGTGTGTGCGTGCGTGCGTTGTATATGTGTGTGTGTGTCTGTGTGTGTGTGTGTGCGTGCGTGCGTTGTATATGTGTGTGTGTGTCTGTGTGTGTCTGTGTGCGTGTGTGCGTGTGTGTCTGTGTGCGTGTGTGCGTGCGTGTCTTGTATGTGTGTGTGTGTGTCTGTGTGTGTGTCTGTGTGTCTGTGTGTGTGTATGTGCATGTCTGTGTGTGGGCGTGTGTGCGTGCGTGCGTTGTATATGTGTGTGTGCGTGTCTTTTATGTGTGTGTGTGTGTGTGTGTCTGTGTGCGTGTGTGTGTCTGTGTGTGTCTGTGTGTGTGTGTGTGTGTCTGTGTGTGTGTCTGTGTGCGTGTGTGTGTGCGTGTCTTTTATGTGTGTGTGTGTCTGTGTGTCTTGTATGTGTGTGTGTGTGTGCGTGTGTCTGTGTGTCTTGTATGTGTGTGTGTGTGTGTGTATTTTGTTGAAATTCACTCCGCTGCTCCAGTTGCTCGACACTGGCGGTTCTTGGCCTCCCACATCTGCTGCCTCGGACATCCGTTCTCATGAGTCGACCCCGCGTCCCGACGGGCAGTCATCCCGCTATCTCTCGCCCCTCAATCGGATCATCAGTGGAGAACGGATGAACAGCCTGACCCTCTCTGTGTCCCAGGGCAGCGGCTCAGGTCGGAGGTCAGGGGTCACAGTGATGTCATAGGGGTCATCTCACCCTGGTCCTGCAGATGGCAGCAGGTGCCGGTCGGTGATGCTCTGAGAACTGGGACGAGTGTGTTAGTGGAACGACACCGAGCTGAATCGGGTCTTTAAGAGCTCAGGGAAGAACAACACCCAATGATTTAACACAGCAGCTGAGCAAATAATGTTGCTTTTTCCCCCCACAATGTAAACAAAAATATCTCTGTGTTCCAGTGATTTGGGATACATTTTTATTTTTCTTCTCCTCCTTTTTCTCCTCCTCAGGACTGTGTTGTGCACAGAGCAGAGTGAGCTGGTTCTCCTGGGTCTCTGGAGGCCTCACCCTCGTGCAAGTGGTGCTGTTTATGTGAACCATATTCGAACCTGTGTTAGAGTCAGGGGTTTCCTTTGAGTTTCACCCTCAATTCCGATCGAGGAAGAAACTCATCTCCCTCTCTACCAGCTGTCCGACAGCAGCCGCTGACTTGTTGTACAAAGCACTTTGAGATCACTGCTAACCTCATGGGAACAGCAGGGCATCTTCTGTAACAAAAAAACAAAACAACAACAACAACGGCCCCTGGAGGAGGATGACTGGGGATCGCAGAGTTAAAAAGAAAAAAGAAGTAAAGGTTTTGACCAGGAGTTATGCTCATTTGGCAGCGTCTCGGTGTGGGGAGCTCTGAACCGCATTCCTGCGCGGAGAATGTCTCCAGATTAGCTGTGCTGTGGACAGGAGTATCCGTCCCCGGGCCGCAGCTCATTAAAGCCCCCAGGGGGAGGAGGGCCGGCGCTGAGAGTGGACCCTGCTTGTGTCAAATAGCTCTGGTGTTATTGTATCAGTGGGAAAAGAAACTTGGCAATAAACCCATGCTGGTGGAGCATTCGGATTCTGCTGATCCAGTTGAACGCCGTCTTTAATTAAATCCTTTCACTATTTCGTTATTTATGTATGTATTTCTTTATTTATTTCAATCAGTCATAATTTGGTAAATCGCTCCAAACAGTCACAATACAGTCGCTTTAAAAGTCAATGCCATCAGCTTTGTAAGGTCATATTCGTTCTTGGCTTTCAGTTGCACATTTTCTCCACTCTGTGATGACATCAGCACGTTCCTTTCCTCAACTGAAATGCTGCAAATGACCGTGCTGCCAAACCTGTCAGCTGTCCGTATGAAACAGTCCTTATTGAGGCTCTGCCGTCCACAAACACAGAACCCAGTTCTTTGGCATGCTGGCTTGTTTTTCCGCTGCTCGTACGTTCTCTGGTAGACCTGGTAGTGGACGTGTTGTTGTTGTGATGATGCGAACAGCACGCCATTCACTGGACACTTAGGTTGGCTGTTGTACAATTCCACATCCGTTGCGTTACGTACTCTTAATTCAACGCGTGTGTGTTGGTGTCTTACGCAGACAACATCATAAAATCATGGCTGGCATTCTGCCGTGATCCAGCTACACGGAAACTCACACATTTGTTTGTTTTTCAAAGAATGTAAAGGTGAAGGTTTCCGAGGTCTTGATTCCTGAGAAAATGTCTTTCCGCTCTCACACCAAAAACATTCTCACTGACCTCAGACCTGACTGCCTGCTGTCCTGCCTGACTCCGGGGCAGGAAGGGGTTAATGTGTAACTGCGTGTCAGAGCCGTGTCACTGACTGCAGTGCAGTAGGAGGGTGTTTCCGCAGCTTTGTTTGTCTACCATCCTAACTTAATTAAACATTTACCGGCGCTGTGCTGACACTTGTGCAGGGTCTCCACACTCTGTCACATGTTGACTAGACTTGTGGGAAACAAGAGATGGATACTTTCATTAATTAATTAATGCATTCATTCATTCATCATATTGGTCCGTGCCCTATCCAAGGACTAAGAATCATAATTGTTTTGTAAACTGTTTTTTGTGTTATGTAGTGCACATTACACACAGTAGAGTGGCTGAGGAATAATACAGGGCACAATATAATACAATGCTTTAATATCCCTTAACGATAAAATCAAAACCAAAGCAGCTCCGTTCAGTGGAAACAAACAGCAATGTAGAACTCTTTCTTTTACACAGTCACAGCTACAGACCATCTCCTTCCTGGATACTGACTGCAAAACACACTTCTAACAGACGCCGGCACAACCCGTGGCACCCCTGCTGTCACACTGACCCCGAGACACTGTGTCCAGCGAGACCAGCGCTTTCTCTCAGGCTGCTAAACACAGAGGCCAAGCGAGGGAAACCCAGTGCTGCATGTGAGAGCAGAGGGGAGCTTTCAGAGGACGAGAGCAAGCAGCCCATGCGCTGCAAAAAACAAACCAGAAAAAACATGAAACTGAATAGAAATGTGATTCATTGTCATGGGAAAGAGAGTCCAGCCTTCCAGGGTTTATTATTAACCCGCCGTGATAGAAAAAGCCCTTTGTTTTGTGGCGAGGGAGGGGGGAGTGGGAAGGGGGGGTCATTTTATTGCCGGAAGAGGGGACGGCCACTTGAAACGAAGCAGAGGGTTATCTGGACTAAAAATAGGAAGCAATTAGACGCTCTCTGGTGTGGGTTCTGTCTTTGAATCTCTCTGCCTGTCTTTCTTCTGTCGATGCAGCCTGCACTGTTCCCAGATCTGGGCGCTGGGCCTCTCAGTGCCGGCCTGGCTTGTGCATTGGCTGTGCTGGGGTGGCTGGAGTGGCAGGTGGGGCAGGAGGGGCAGTAGTGTGCCAGCGGTTCCACTCAGCCTGCCCCACTCCAGGGCTGAAGACATGCATTCAGAGTCCAATGTGTCCCCTCTATCAGAGTGCAGTAAGTGTAGTGTAGTGAGTTTTCTTTCTTGGTTGGTCGTGTGGCTCAGGTGCTCTCAGCTCGGAGGAGAGAGAGAGAGAGTGAGAGAGAGAGCAATTAAACCTTGAGAACTGTATGAGAGATGCTGTAGATACTACCTGTTTCCACTGGCCACGTTCAGGTGCACCTCATTACAAATATAATTAAAATGTACGATTCTTCATGCGATTGATCACATAAAAATTGGCCTCTGTTTTAAACATTTTAATAGTTTTTAAGTGTAAACAGGGGGAAGCTAAAAACCGTGACATTTAAATAATTTTGAGAGAATGTACAAGACATCGGGACATTTAATTTAAATTCAGTACGAATATTTCATGTTTGCGGGTGTTTATAACAAAAAAAGCAATGTATTTTGTCAGGGCACATTGTATTGCAGTCCTGCAGTCCTTTCTCCGGCAGGATTTTCGCGATCTTTTCGAACACTCCTGCTCCAAGCAATTAATCCTGTGTGGCACTTTTCCACCGTACATTAATAACTGCCCCAGATTAATCGCTTTCCCAAGGTAAACTCACACATTCCTTCTTGTGAAAAGTTTCTAGCGCATCTCTCGCATCGAGAGCGGCCGCCATCACTGTAGTTACGATGTCAGAATGCAGTGGCGCCGTGTCAGTGACATCACAGTACTGACCCGGACCCGTGTGGGACTCGGCCGATATGATGTACGAAACTGTGCTCCTGAAACCAGTGCGGGCACAGGCGGAGGTGCACGAGAACAGACCGGTGAGTCCGTCCGTCTGAGGAAGGGACAGTGGGATGACGGCCTCGTTTTCAAGCAGGGCTTCAAATCCACTGTCGAATGTCGGCCTCCGTCAGACCCCCGAGGACACGAGAGGCCCATGGAGCTCAAAACGCAGCGAGTGGCGACGTGGTGTCAGTGCCCAGCTCTGTGAAGCAGCGCGTGGATGAGCAGTTGATTAAATTGCATGTTGGACGCCGGGCCTTTATGAATCCAGGAGCTTCAGGACGAGGGAAATGTCAGTAACAAGTGCGGCCGCTCTGGCTTCTAAAAACATAAATAATAATTAGCTTGCTGGCTCAGTGTCATCTAATGGTTTAATTGTTTAATTGAGTCGCTCTCTGTTGCTTACCTCATTGGAATGCTTTGTGGCCTCTTGAATGAATTGGATCAGCTCGAGCGCTTCATTGCTAAGCGGCAGCACATGTTTTCACAGCTCTGACCTCTGTTGTAAATTCACTATGGGGAAGTGATCTGTACTCCCTCCTGGCACATCTGAAGCCACCGGCGTGGTGCAGAGCGGTCAAGCAGAGTTTAAAGCACCGTGGCAGGGTGTGATGTTCACGATTGGGTATCTGGGTGCCCTGCTGCACGGCCCTTCAGTCCACTGCAGGTTTTACTGCTCAGCCTGGAGCAGAGCGGCACGCTACCGGTACATGCTGTTCGAGCTCCCTGTTGCCGTCTCCTGAACACAACACCAGGGAGCGTGCTGGGCGGCTCTGCGGTCCTTCAGAAGGGAGAGGAAGAGGAAATCGAGAGGTAAACGTGGCAAAGCACTCAGACCTCGTGTTTGCACAACTGCAGACATATATCTATATTGAACATGACTTTCCTGTTTTAAGTGTCTTCAGGCAATTAGTGTTCCCTGGCTCTGGCCAACAGACAATGATTTGCATCCGAGTGTAAATTGAACCCAGAAGGCCGCTCTCCGTCTCCGAGAGGCCCGGGCTTCACTCCTGCAGGGACTCGACCCGCTGTCGACCGCGCCGCTGACATGGTGTTCGACAAGAGAGGCAGTGTCTATAACACAGCCGCTGATAGATGTATCGATTGATTGATGTCTGACAGCAGGAGCAGGCAGCTCTGGGGTGTGACCTGGCTTTCCCCTCGGTCTCCCGGCTCACTGTGAACTCCTTCACTGCGCTCCGCTGTGCTGACTTGGCGCAGACGAAAGCCCCGGCGTTGTGAGGCGGGACAGTTGGATATTTAGGTGCGATACACTTTGACTCTGAGTGTTTTCCTTCCCTCTGGCGAAGTTCATCGGTGAAATATTGCAGCAGCTGTTCTTGAATAGTTCTGGCACTGGAATGGGGCTGCAGGGTACGAGTGTTACAACCACTGAGGAGGAGGGAGGGAGAGAGAAAGAGAGAGAGAGAGAGCGAGAGAGAGGGAGGGAAGGGAGTGAATGGCAGACTTGAAGAATGAGCTAAATTAATCAAAATACTGCGCTCTAAATACCTGAAATGTCACTGTAAGACGGTTCTTACCTTCATCTGTGTCCCTCATTAATACTGAGCTCAGATTTTCCATCATTCTTATACTGACATTTGGCTGGGTGGGACGGGGGGGCTGTTTGAGCTAGAAGAAGATGTGAAGAGAGAGAGAGAGAGAGAGTGAAAAAAGAGAGATAACTATCAGTCAAAGAGAGTGCCCAGCTGTGCGTCTCTGTCAGTGACTGACCGCTGGACCCCTGCCTCTTGTTACTGCCAGGAGTACACACACACACACACACACACACACTGGGCTGAAACCCGACCCCCGGAGAGCGCGGGACGCCAGCTGTGCGCACGGAGACATCGCTCGGGGGGCTGTCAAGGTCAGGGCCTCGGCTCTGAGCAGCTGGGGCTGCAGACGGTCACAGAGCTGGACTTAATGAAGCCCCCCCGACATGAGTACAGGCAGTGCATCTGCAGGTGAACGGCTGCAATTGAATAAGATCTGACAGGACCCTGAACCCCAGCCCTGAGCCAACGCCAACATTGCACGCCAGGCCTGTACAGCCCGGCCCCCAGGCCAGTGCCCTCAGTGGAGACGCAGCCCAACCCTGAGGACAGCCTGAGGTACTGAGGCCTTGAACCCCAACCAAGACCAAATTGTCACCATGATTTGATTGCTGATTTTTACTGAATGATTTAGCTCAATTACTCAACAACGATACGCTCTTCACACGAGCGAGAGCGCTGCCGATCTCCCGGAGCACACAGGCAGCACAACACAGCAGATCTCGCCTCTATGTACCAGGAACCAGCAGCACCCGAATATCTCTGCCACGGGGGACTGGCCCCTCCAACCCGCTCCATCGCAGGGTTTCGACCCGACTGCACTACGATGGCCTGATTCCTGCATGATTGATGCACCAGGTGCTGGCCCATGTCTGGCACTGGCCCGTGTCTGGCACGGGCCAGTGTTGGGTGCTGGCAGTGGGTGAGGGCATCGTTTGCCACCTCATTCCTAATGAATTGCATCGCCTTTCCTTGGCACCGCCCCCCCGCCAGTTCGCCGTGCACGTCTCCCAGGTTTATGAACATGCCAACACGTCAGCCTCTTGGCACCGGGACCGGCCCCTGGGGGCTCGGCCTAATGCTGCATGACGCAGCTGCCAGAGTAAACACTATCACCACCACCCCCCACCCCTCCCGCACCTCTGCTCCACTCCTGGCATCATGTGGAGCACTTGGCAGCACCAGACACTTAACCCCTGAAAAGCAAAGTGTTGGCACCTGCAGATTCCAAAATGTCAACATCATCATGATTATTATTATTATTATTTTGCTTCCTTTCTCCACCCAGAAATGTTGGGTCCCAGAATCCCGGCCCAAAGCTTCAGCCTCGCCCGTTGGCTTCTGCAGCCCCTGCGTGAGCTTCATCCTTCAGGGCACTGCTGTGTTATTATGCACAGGCATGTGTTTGTGCCATAAGAGGCTCCTCAACCAATTAATGGATCCGTCCAGCACAGGGATCAGTCCTTGTGGAATAGACTGTGTTCACAGGGCACTGATAGGAAATGTCATCTGGCTACACCCATCGATTAAAAAACTGAAATTGCTCATCGGACGCGCCCGTGCCGGCCCTTATTTGGCAGCTTCCAAAAACAGAACGGCCATAAAGAATCCCTCCTGACACCAGGAATCCTCCCCCCAGGTGGCATTTTTTCCGAGCTGTAAGCCTTTGCCATTTGTTATGTATTATTAATTAATTTGTGTATGTATTTATTACATCTCGGCTGATGTCACATTCATTGCGAAGATGCACAGGCATTGAGTGGGGGGGCACACAGCTGTCAGGAAGGCATTGCGCAACATTCGATTTGAAAAGATAGGAAGACAAGAAAGACAAGAGAGAAAGGACACACTGCAGCAGACCCGGAGGAAGAAGCTCGGACAGGTGACTGGAGAGGGAAGGGAGACGTTGGGAGCAATGGCCGTGCCCAGGCCGGTCCCTGGAGTCCCGGCCCCTGAGGTGAACCTGCAGCCTGGGCGCGGCAATTGCTCCCACTTCACAGAGAGGAGAGTTTGTAACGGGCAGCTGGAGTTGAGAACACTGTCTTCCCAAACAGCCTGCCCCCCCGCCCCCCCGTGTTGTCTTCCTTCTGGCCCCGAAGTGGAAGATAAAATCCGGAGGAATGCAAATCCCTCCCCTGGTATGGTTCTGATTCAGAGAACAGCTTTTTTCCCCCTTTTTTGCCCTTTTTCTCACGAAATGGGGACCAGATTGTGTTTCTCTCTTGTGAGGAGCGTGCCGAATTCCCCATGCGTGCCCTGTGCTGTGTCTGTGGGTCGGACTGTGCCGCCCGCAGATACGCGTGTGTGTGTGTGTGTGTGTTTACAGCCACATTGGATTGTTCCCCTGAATGCTGATCTAGAGACATTGAGACATCTATACTCTCAGGGTGTTGAGGTAGGTAGTGGTCTGGGGTCAGGGGTCAGGGGTCGTTTTGCTTCCCACTATTTGAGGTTGAAATTAAGAAGTTTGTGAGTTACTGCATTTCATAGGCTAAAGGATCAGTGGCAGGGGAACCATGTACACCTCGTGTGTGTGTGTGTGCGTGTGTGTGAGTGTGTGATTGTGTGTGCGTGTGCGTGTGTGAGTGTTCGTGCATGTGCATGCGTGTTTGTGTGTGTGTGTGTGTGTGTGTGTATGTGCGCCCATGGAGAGCACACTCTTTGGTCCCCAGTGGTACCGACTCCCTCAGCTCCTCCAGGACTGGTTGCCCTGTCCGTCCCGCTGGCAGAGAGCTCGGCTCCACCGAAAGTCACCGCTGAGGTATGAGACGCACAGACCAGCACGGATTAAGACACGCCAGCGAGGCACACAGCCCCCCCGCTCCCCAGACGGCTACTGTGCACACCGAGATGAACGGCACTGACATGCAATCTTACAAAATAAAATATTAGTGAGATAGCGCCATGTTCTCTTCCTCCTCATGATTTATCAGTCCCAGATGTGCTTCCTCGGTACCTCTCCTCTGGCTCTGTTTTTAATTTAACCCTTCCTACACCCAGACCTGGGCAGACGGAGGACGGCGCGGCGTCTCTGTGCTGGCGTAGCTTTAATGCGGCAGCTGAATCCAAACACTTCCTACAGCACTTTCCCCCCGGATTCCTGATCCCAAATTCCACAGCATTCCCTTCCATTCCATTTAATTCCATTCTGTTCCACTGAGTTACAGTCCACTGCATCCGGGGAGACATGTATATGTATATATATATATACGTATATATATATATATATATATATATATATATATATATATATACATATATATATATACACATATATATATACATATATATATATATCTTAGTGTTTTACATCACCTTTTATCATCAATTATTTAATTAGCTGATAATTTATTCAGTTACTGTAGCAAAGATACATGCTCTGAGGCCTGTTCTAGAACACATAATGGAATTCTCTCCTGAATTTTTGCTGTAAATAGATTTCAGGTGGAACAGATGTGTGTGTGGAGTAACAAGAAGAGAGAGCAAGAGAGGCAGACAGATAGATTTGGCGCACAAACGCTGGCACTCAGTGAAGGCAGAGGATGTTACAATGGCACTAAATTCCTTGTTGAGAAGGAGGTCTAGCGACTGGTCACGTCAGTGAGAAACAGCACTCCCCTGAGTGTCCACTTCTGTCACTCTCAGAGAAGTGCAGCGGGGGTTGGGTGGCAGAGTTGGACGTGGTGGAGAGAGAGATGGATGGAGGAGTGTGCTAGAGAGGTTTTGGATTGATGTTAGAAACAGAGAGAGAGTGTTAAAAAGGGGCAGGAAGTAGGAGATATCCTGTCATTTTTATTATTTTTATTTACAAATCTGTATAGATATTTTTCCTTTCCAAATGAAAGCATGCGATTATTTCCATTAGAGGCGGGGGGGCAGTAAATTATAACCTGGATGAATGACGGGAGAAAGAGCGCCAGGTGGGCCTGTTTACACTGACGATCCTCCCTTTTATCACCCGGCGCTGTGAGTGCCTTCACCTTGAGAGAGGGTCCCCCAGCCTGTCCACAGGGCCCGGGCCGGCCCAGACCTGACTGCCTGTCTCGCTGCGGGCTTGTTATTAGTGGACCGATGTGGAAACAAGAGACACAGAGGTCCCACTTAGACAGATAAAACAAGGGAAGGAAGGCTTCTAAAAACACCCCAGGGAGACAGATAAGAGAAGGGCTAAATACAGACTCCTGTGTCCTCCAGGAGCCAAAACAGGCTTCTCCAGTACAGTAACAATCATAATGCCGAGCGAAGAGTAATTACTGCTTACAGGGGAGAGACCTGCACAGAGAGGAGACAATCAACAGGACGTAGATCAACAGTGTAACTTTTAATTAGTTGTGCCCAGATTGATCTATTGTTCATGAGGTCTGATTTGCGTTAGGTGACTCTGACATGACCCAGTCAGAGTTTGTGGGCCTCACAGGGCACTTGTAGGGGTTGCGAACTCCAGTTCAGCACCATTTGAAATGAATCCATGTTCAGACTGTACAATGCACTAGTTAGAGCTCATCTGGATACTGTGGACAGTTCTGGGCTCCACACTTCAAGAAAGATATCGCGGCTCTAGAGGCAGTTCAGAGGAGAGCAACCAGACTTATTCCAGGTCTGAAGGGAATGTCCTACTGAGAGACTGAGGACCTGAACCTTTTCACCCTGGAACAGAGGAGACTACGTGGGGACTTGATCCAAGTCTTCAAAATCATGAAAGGCATCGACCACATCAAACCAGAGGAGCTTTTCCAGATCAGCAGGGACACACGCACCCGGGGACACAAATGGAAATTGGGCTTCAAGGCATTCAAGACAGAAAACAGGAGACACTTCTTCACACAGAGAGGCGTCACAATCTGGAATAAACTCCCCAGCGATGTGGTAGAAGAGACAATTTGGGAACATTCAAAAACAGACTGGATAGGATCCTTGATCACTTAGTTATTAATGGACACCAAACGAGCACGATGGGGCGAATGGGCTCCTCTCGATTGGACACTGTCTTATGTTCTTAACTCATTATTATCGATTGAGATTTTCCTATTTTGATCGGTGAGACATTACTCAACCTACAGAAACAGGACTGTAATCAGCATTGGCCCATTTTCAGACCTGGCCCTCAAGTCTAGCTGTGACCCAGACCTAGCTTGCTCACTAGAAGGCTAACCCCAAACGTAACCCAATGGCAGGCCATCATTTTAAACCTAAACCCTAAGTTGTCCCCTAGTTTAGCCATGAAGCTGACCTTGTATTATTATTATTATTATTATTATTATTATTATTATTATTATTATTATTATTATTATTATTTCTTGGCAGACGCCCTTATCCAGGGCGACTTACAACATAAGTGCAAAACAAAGTGCATAGCATAGCATAGAATAGCCTTAACCCTAACCTAAAGCCTGACTTCAGCCCTAAGCTTTTTCTGTACCTTAACTAACATACAGGGGTGGATTCAGACACAATCGTTGAAAAACATTTTAATGGATTTGTTTTATAATGATATTGAAAGCGAAGTACCGTATCATATTCTAGCACTGTGACACGTCTGTGGTGGGCGATGATGTCTCTGAACCAGGAAGAGCTCAGAGCATCGTTCAGCTGCAAGGCTCTGTATAACTAGCGCCTCACACATGTATTTATTTTATTTTGTGACCAAATATGACCTCTCCGGCAGAGCTGGCAGCCCGAGTGAAAGCAGCGTCCCCTCTCCGCAGGACGCCAGACTGCCCTTGAGTTAACGCTCTCAATCTTTTACTCGCTCTTCATAACGGTTCTGGTCCCCCACCCCGTCCCCCCGTCCCCCCCCCGGTGGCCTGCAGTGTTTGCTGGCCGTCCCTTTTTAAGAGCAACACTTGTGAAAGAAAGCTCTCTTTATTTGTCATGTCTGCTTTGATGGATCGCCGGGCTGTCGAGTCATGTTCAGCCGCCCTGCAGGGCCTGCAGCGGCCGGGCCTCGCTCTCAAGCACATCCCTGCTGACAGATCCACCGGCTTCGAAAATACCTGTGTGTGTATACAGTGTGTGCGTACACGTGTGTGCGTTGTGTGTGCACATCTTAAGGAAATAGTGCAGTATGACAGTGTCTACAGTCTTTCTTTCTCCTCCTCATCCTCCTCCATATTGTCTTGCCAGTGTCCTGCTTTCTTGCTCTCTGAAACTGCCAGGCCTGGTTCTGCTCCGCGGTCCTGTGGGAGGAGAGACACTGGATGTATGAGAGATTGGAGTTGGGCGATGGTGAGACAGACAAGAGGTGAAGTCTTAACTCTCACAAAGCACGCTGGCGTTAACTCAACACTGTCTGACCCACTGAGCCACCATCAGAACCTCCCAAACCCCTGGCTTGATGAAAAGACGCCCCCAGACTACTGCTGAAGTAAGTCTTCTGAAGCGTGTATGTTTTGTTGCATGCTGCAGAACCATGAGCACAGCAGAGTTTGTGTGGTGCACAGGGCACCGTGTGGGCGGTACATGGAGACACTCTGCCACTACCTGCTGGTCTCGAGGGCACGGGCACTGTGCAGGGGTATCTCGTGTATCAGGTGCACAGAGTGACAAGGTTCAGTTATGAGCGTTCTAGCAGCACAGCACACAGACACTTCAGAGGACTGCTATCGCAAAACGCACATTGAATACCTTCCCCCGTTGTGAGGCGGCAGGCGGTTCTCTTGACCAATGCCGTGTTTTCACGTGCTAGAGTGGAGCGGGTCTGTGAAGGACCTCGGTGTGGTGGCCATGGGTACCAGGTACACTTTGTGCAGAATAAACTCAGTGAAACGGGCTGGTGTGAATTGTGAGGATTGTGTCTCTGCTCTGTGTGAGTGTCTCTCCCCCTGTCTGTGGACACACCTCCAGCAAGGCAGCTTTGCCATTGGGCGGCACTGATCTGAAGTCTGAGGCCTAAGTCTTTAATTGTTTCAGCTTAAACTAAAACAATTAGTCTAATCGCTGCGGCGCTAAGCTGATAGGAAGCACATTCCTGTGGATTTGTTGGATTGTTGTTATTGTTGTTTCTTTTCTTCCACCCAGCCACTCAGCCCCCCCGTGCGGGACTCCCAGCCCCAGCTGAGCGCAAGGTGTGACCGGAGCCAATGGGGAAGCCCTGAGGCGATGATGACCCCGGTGACTCCTGTGTTCCATTGGCCGCCTTCAGCCGCACGGCGTCGAGCCACTCTGTGGAGAATACCCTCGGCCTGGGCTTCCCCCCCGCCCCGGAGCACCTTCACCATTGAAAGAGGATTAGGGATTAAGGTGCATTATAGCACAGAAAAGGAGGGATTTTGTTATTATCTTGAGACATAATTAATTTTTACAACAATTCGTCTTTTGTCTCCTGGGGAACCATTCCACGCTCTGGAACCCACACACACACTGACACACACACACACACTGACACACACACTAACACACACAGACACACACACACACTGACACACACACTAACACACACTGACACACACACACACTGACACACACACACACACAAACACACACACACACACACACAGACACACACACACTGACACACACACTAATACACACTGACACACACACACTGACACACACACACACACAACACACACACACACACACAAACACACACACACTGACACACAGACACACACACTGACACACACAGACACACACACTGACACACACTGACACTGACACACACACTGACACACACACTAACACACACTGACACACACACACACTAACACACACACACACACAACACACACACACACAAACACACACACACACACTGACACACACACACACACAACACACACACACACACTGACACACACACGCACACACTGACACACACACACACACACACAGACACACACACAGACACACACAGACACACTGCCATGAATGTGCTTCCTATCATCACTGCCACCCTGGGGTGCAATCACAGGACGACCGTGTGAAAAGTGCCAAAATCTCCTGGCACATTTTTCCCACATGCCCCGCAGCACTGTGCAGTGGAGGTCCTATGGGTCGGTGCTGAGAGTGACGTCCATTCCCCGGGCAGCCCCCTGCAGGAGCCAGACCCACCTCGCGCTGTGTTAGACTCAGGGGCCAGGCGGCGTGTTCCCAGGTGGGCCGGGTTCCCCAGGGGAGTTGCCTCTCTTCTCTCTGTCAGTGCTGACCTGCGGCCCGTGAGTGGTACTGATTTACTGACCCGTTCTTGGCATTGCGAATTCTATTGCTTGCCTGTGGATCCAGTTCTACAACTCTGGGTCCAACAGCTGCAGCACCGCAAGACAGCGGTCCCCAGAAATACAATAAACAGCCTCTACACAACACAGGTCTCTGGTACTATCCATCTATCCATCCATCATATTACTCCCAATCCCTCTACCTTGCCCTCTGATTTAATCCATTTCAAATATCGATTTTGTCAGTTGTTTCCGGGGCTGTGAATTCCCCACCTCTGTACAAATACCTGTGCTTACGGCGAGACTCAGAGCGACTCAGAGGTTCTCACTCGGCCTGACAGCGCCGAGCGGCTCTGAGGTGAGGAAACAGGTCTGATCGCCCTGCAGGGCAGACTTAATTACAGCTCACCCTGTGTCTAATCGCATCGGGGATGGACTGGGGCAGAGAGAGAGGGAGAGAGAGAGAGCGGGAGATAGCGATCGCAGCTGTAGGTACAGGCGGTTGCAGGGGGTTGAAAGATAGAGTGAGAGATTGGAAGAAAGGAGGGAGAGGAACAGAGAAAGACATGAGTGGAATGATGACAGAGGGGGGGAAACACGCTCCCCTCAGTGCCCCCCCGGGTCAGAACCGTTTTTAAAAGATATTTTGATGCAATTTGAGCAAAATCGCTTTCAAGAGGGAGCTTCTGAGCCTGTGGAGGTAGTGAGGGTCTTTTTTTTTAATCTTGGTTCAAGCTTAAACACGAATTAACTAGCTGTGATTCATCCTCCTTCTCCTTCTCTTTCTCCTTGTATTTCTTTGTCTCTTTTGCCTTCTTCCCTTTCCCCTTCCCTTCTTTCTCCTTGTCCTTCTCCTCCCCCTCTTCCTCTTTATCCTCTTCCTCCTCTCTTGTGGCTCGTGCTGAGTGCTTTAATCGCAGCTCTCACTGCAGTGAACTTGGATCTGGGGAAGCCGGCCTCGCACAGGCAGCCGCTGCGGCTTGTTAGGGTTGTTATCCCGATGCTGTGATTGACCCCGCATTGGTCCGAGGCGTGCGGCAGCCGGCGGGCCGATGGCAGCGCTGGGGCTGAGGGGGAAAGTGCACGCGCTCACAGACTGCTGGGAAACGGGCGTCGACGGCTCGTTAAAGCCACTCGATGTTAACGCTGATTGACTGAGCTGGCAGTGATCTCTAACAAGGCTCGTTCAACACTGTTGTGTGCTTTATTGTGTTTTGTGCAGAATTGCAAGGATCAGCACCTCCATCGAAGGGTGATGTATGTTGTGTAGTGGAGTGGAGATTAGTGTGGTGTCATGCTTTTTTGTGTAATATAGTGTAGCGTAGTGAAGTTCAGGTCAGTGTAATATACTGTGTAGTGCGGTGAAGGTAAATGCAGAACAGTATAGTGCAGTGTATTGTGACAGTGTGTTGTAGTATTGTATAGTATAGCGCAGTGCAGTGCAGTGCAGTGTAGGTAAGTTTGCTCTGCTGTGTGTTAATGAGTGTCGAAGCCCTTTGCTCTGTCAGGTGGCCTCTTGCAGCCCCCAGTGCAGTGATGGTAAGAGGCAGGGGGGCGGGCGATGCAAATGCTGTCCAGACCTGTCCGTTATGCAGGCGCTGACCTGCCCAGGTGAGCTCGGGTTTCTAACGAGGACAGAAAACCAGCCCAACAAAGCCACCAATGAAATGTGAGGGAGAGACAAGCGGTCAGCGGAGCAAGTGAATCAACGGGACCCTGACTGCACAATAAACTACGATCACACTCCCCATCGACAGACACGCCGTGCCGGATTGCAGCGGCGGCTGATTTTGTTCTGTAGAGTGGGGGGATCCAAAGTCATGTTCTTTAGGCGAAGACCAAATCAAAACTTTGACCTGCCCCCAACTGCAAAACATACACTCGCACCCAGACAGATCTTTATTTGTAAATAGTAGAAAGTGGCTTCTTACCATAAATTAGGTCATGATTGGGTGCAAGTTTTTAATTTCCAGGTAGTGCAGAGATTTATGTGGGTTGAGTCCTTGGTTGTACAGAAAGCTCTGTCTTATTCCATTGTGCGATTTAAGCATTAACTTAATATGATAGCAGGGGATTTTAGGTACCCAGTTTTGTCCCAGACTTGGCACCACGATGTTGGAAGTTGACCTGGGCCAGCGCGTCCGCCCTGACAGAGCAGAACCTCACACTCAGCCGAGCCCCATGTGGGTTCCGTCCAAAAACACACTAAACTAAATTTAAAAAGAAACCATGCCAAACAACATCAACAAAGAAACACTGCATTGTAATCGAGCCTCTCATTATGTGTGCCGTCCGCTGGGGTTTGGAGTGCGGTGCCGCGGCGCTTCTGCATTCCCCATGGCTCAGGGTTAACCTGCAGCGGTGCAGCACCGGGGCCTGTGGTGGCCTGCGGGAGCTGGGGCTCAGCCCGGGTCCAGCGGCTCACTGTTCCAGAGGTTTGTGTTGCTTGTCAAGCCTGCTGGGCTACGCTGGAGTCAACTGTGTTTTTTTACATGTATATTTTAGTTTTTTAAATTGACAGAAGCTTCCTTTGACAATATATCAATAAATAACTCAGGAATATAAGGTGCATAAAGAACAGCCTGAGAAAAGGGAGAAAGAGAGAGAGAGAGAGAAGGGGGGTTATAGACTGCATTTGACATTAAAGTAGCGATTGTAAACCATGTCTTTCCACAGATTATACATTGTGCAGTTATGAAGAAATACAATAATGAGATAATGAATAAGTTGTGTGCGAGTGGTTTGCTTTTGCCAGACAGGCAGTGTGTGTTGGGTGTGTGTGTGTTGTGTGTGTGTTGTGTGATTTCTCTGCTCATTGCTTTGCTTGCTGCTGGAAAACGCAGAGTTTGACCTTATTTATAAAACTGTAAGGAGCTCCGTATCTTCAACTGATAGCCTGGGGCCTCAACCTCAAGAGCAGAGAGCTTTACTGTGGAATGCAGTGTCTCAGTGCCGCAGTGTGTTCAGTGTATCCAGTGTGTTCAGTGTCTCACTGTGTTCAGTGTGTCAGTGTGTTCAGTGCCTCAGTGCCTCAGTGTCTCAGTGTCTCAGTGTGTCAGTGCTACAGTGTGTTCAATGACTCAGTGTGTTCAGTGTTTCAGTGTGTTCAGTGCCTCAGTGTGTCAGTGTGTCAGTGCTGCAGTGTGTTCAATGCCTCAGTATGTCAGTGTGTTCAGTGCCTCAGTGCCTCAGTGTGTCAGTGCTGCAGCGTGTTCAGTCCCTTAGTGTGTTCAGTGTGTCAGTGCTGCAGTGTGTTCAATGCCTCATTGTGTTCAGTGCCTCAGTGTCTCAATATCTCAGTGTGTCAGTGCTGCAGTGTGTTCAATCCCTCAGTGTGTCAGTGTGTTCAGTGTGTCCAGTAGGGCAGTGCAGGGCGGGAGGGGGTTTATCTGACGCAGGCGTGTGAACTGTGCTGTTTTGGTGATAATAGGCGCAGTTTGCAGGCTGAACCTCAGTCTCCTATTCCCAACAAGTGGAGCTTGCCGCAACAACGCAGAAGTCATTGACACAGACGGCAGGTGTGCGGCTGACGACCGGGGCTCTGATTTGACACATTGTGAGCCGAGTGCGGTTCACTGCACAGGGACAGGAGACGCGGGAGAGGCTGCTGAGAAAGACTCTTTCAGGAGAAAGAAGAAAAGAAAAGAAACGCTAAAAGTAAAAGAGAAAGGCAGGGTGTTTATTTGTGGAAGGAGGGAGGCTGCAGTCAGGGCAGGACGCTGAGGATAAAGAGAGAGAGGGAGAGCTGCAGGAGAAAGAAAAGAAATAATGAAAAGCAGAGTTTCACATGATCCTGGGGGGGGTTGTGAGAGAAAGGGCGACACATTTCTTTGCACGATCTTGAAGGTGTGGGTGTGACGGGCAGGAGATGGAGAGAAGAGATAAGGAAATAGCCGGAGAGGAGGTGGCAGGATCCCGGAGAGCGGAGAGAGACAGAGGAGGAGAACCTGGAGAGTAGACTTAAGAACATCATGTCATTATTATTTGAACGTTACATGAATATCAGGGTAAACTCAATAATACATTTGGATCGTTGATAAATTCACTTAAAAACCCAAATGTATTAAGGAGGTAGGAATCGGCTAGGGGTGGTACACCAGAACTCAGCGAATAGAAATAAAGTAAGGAATCTGTCCCTTAGAATAAAACAGTGTCCAGTCGAGAGGAGGCCATTCGCCCCATCGTGCTCGTTTGGTGTCCATTAATAACTAAGTGATCAAGGATCCTATCCAGTCTGTTTCTGAATGTTCCCAAATTGTCTCTTCAGCCACATCGCTGGGGAGTTTGTGCAGATTGTGACGCCTCTCTGTGTGAAGAAGTGTCTCCTGTTTTCTGTCTTGAATGCCTTGAAGCCCAATTTCCATTTGTGTCCCGGGTGCGTGTGTCCCTGCTGATCTGGAAAAGCTCCTCTGGTTTGATGTGGTCAATGCCCTTCATGATTTTGAAGACTTGGATCAAGTCCCCACGTAGTCTCCTCTGTTCCAGGGTGAAAAGGTTCAGTTCCTCAGTCTCTCAGTAGGACATTCCCTTCAGACCTGGAATAAGTCTGGTTGCTCTCCTCTGAACTGCCTCTAGAGCAGCAATCTTGACCTCTGTGTCGTTCACAGACTCCTGTGGTCTTCACACCAAGAGCCAGTCTTGAACTCTCGTGAACATGGTTCTGAAGGGTCTGCAGCAGCAGCAGAGTGGCGCCGTGTTGGCAGGCGCTCGGGTCTGCATTCCTCAGCGTGATCCGGTATGTGTCAGTCAGGAGGACAGTACCTGCGATTCAGCTGAAGCCCACGAGAAAAAAAAGAAATTCAAAGCAATTGATGAATCCCACATTCCACTCTCCGGCAGGACTGGTTTCAGGATTAGAGACTGAATTATAAAAATATCTGCCCTGCATTTTTCCAGTAGTGCACTGATTTCACTTGGTACTCGTCCCAAAATACCGAGAGCAGGAATGGAGTCCTGCCCCTGATTATTCCAGCATGCAAAGACAAACGCACACACGACAACAACAACATGGAAACGTAATGTCTCCCCATTATGAGGCTGTTTCTTTCTTTTTCTTTTTTAACTGGAGTTGAGCGCTGAATGAATGGGTGAAAGTGCCATTTGAAAGGTCTCGCCACTCCAGGACAGGCTGGCGTCCGGGTCTCCTCTGGGGCAGGCTGCCAGGTGTGCCTCTTTGTTCGCAGTGGAGGAGGAGATGACTGAGGAGAAATTAGCTTTATTTTCATTTTTCATTTGATCAAACCCAATTACTGTGAATTCATCTCAGCTCAGAGTCACTCGGAATTTTTCAAGAATGCAGAGGAGTTTGGGGGATTAGAGCGATGATTTTGCCGTGATGAGTGAGTGTGTGAGCATGTGTGTGTGAGTGCATAGTTTATTAAAGTGAAACGTGCTGAGCCGTCAGGTGGTCAGGCTGCCATATTACAGGTACAGTCTGAACAGGTGAGTCTCAAGTCATCGCCGGTCGGTGGTTGGTAACGGTGTGGTCCTGTCCTCGGTGGGAAGGTCGTTCCACCACTTAGGGGTGAGGGTGGTATAGGAACGTCTCTGGAGGAGGGGGAGCGGAGAGGGGTTACAGAGAGTCTTCTGGGACAGGAGGACGGGAGAGGTCTGGAGGGGGCTGTGCATCTCAGGTGCTGCGTCCCTTAGATGACACACGACAGTGCAGCCCAGCGGGAGGTCTGGTACAGAGAACCAGGCTGAGGGGTCTGTTTGAGTTCCTCTGTTGCTGTGATGCCTGTGATGCAGAACCAGGTGTGGAGGGGACGTAAACCACATCATGGGTCATCACTCTAGATTACAAAGACTTTTGCTTGACTTGATTGTTTGGGCCAATGGGTTTGCAGTGCTAGGATGACAGACTCTTAAACTGGCCTTCATACTGCATCATGGGAAGAACTGCCTGCTCCTGCCATTTTCCTGGATCACATTATTGTTGATTGACTGCCTGATCCAAGATGGTGCCATGTGAAGCTACTGTACCTGCAGTCACACACAAGAACTGCCATCAGTGCCTCGTTAGCGCAGGGCAGCCTCGCCTCGTCTCCCCGGCTCGTGCCTTGCGTCCCTGTTCTCCTGCAGGATCTGGAGAGCGTGCCGGGAGTCATTCCTGACGGGTATGTGCCACTCCTGGGCAGGAATGCCCGGATGTGTTAACAGGGGACTTGGCTTGTTCTTGCGAATTGGCTCATCACCAGGATGAGGCAGGGAAATCTAATATCCTGCTGTGGTGCGATTTAGCCCAGATGATGGACCGTGCTCGACCGTGCTGGACTGGCGACCACATGTGTGAAGAGAGAGTGTCCAGCCGGCCAGGGCACCAGGATCAGCGCTCGGAGATCCGGAGCAGCAGGGAGCATGCAGCGCAGGGAGAGAGCCGGGGGTTGTTTGGTAGAAGGAATTTGTTTTGCCATCATTTTTAAACAAACAGACTGAACGAATGACAAAGAGACGCCAAAAGCTGCTTTTCCAGGAAGAGAAATCGGCGGCATCTTTCTGTGTACTTATTTATGTATTTTACGGTACAGACATTTTTGTGTGCGGTGAGAATAAGAGGTTTAATCCCAGCGGTCTTGTGTTGGACTCTCGCTCACCTCGCTTGGTGTGATTAAACTCCTGACTCAGGCATCACAGGGGTGAAGATCACGGCTCTTAGCTTGAGCATCGCTGAGTTGCAGCTCCCCTCGCCCCAGGGGGCTAAACGACACACAGTTTTCACACAGCCTCACCAGGCATTGGCCGCAGGATCAGCAGAGATTTGAGCAGATGGCGGGCCTTTCACAATATCAGATATTGTTTGGATTTGCACCTGAAATATCCCACATCCAGGCGTACAAAACATTTCCTCCGGCCGTGTCTCTGCCCTGGCAGCAGCCGTGTGGTTTCACTCCAGGCTGTGGGCAGGATATTGTAGGGGGAAGGGAAGCAGCGCAGGGGCCGAGTGTTAATGGCCGCACCATGTGTACCGCCGGCACATCTGCTTTTGCAATGAGCAGCGCAGGCCGGGCGGCTTCCACACTCTTCTGCTCTGACACAGCGCCGAGGACAGAGAGGACGGAGAGGACAGAGCAGGCGGCTCGCAGGGGGCTCAGCAACCCTTAACCCCTTCCCTCTTCAAAAAGGATGAAGATGAGAAGATTGAGTCAATGGTGCGGCCGCTTCCCCCAGGTTGAGGTTTGAGGCTCTGTGGTTGATCCGTGCTGGGCTGGTTCGTTTTATGCTTGTGGGTTGGATGTAGTGAGGTAAATTGGTTAATTGTCTTGCGGTGCCTGAAGGGAGCGGTCCGGCTGCCAGCGGGCGGTGCTCTGCTGTTCTGCTGGTGTCGCACCTGACTGCCTGATCCTCATAGGCCTTGTGTTTGCATTCTGCTCTGTGGTGCAGCGCCTCCATGCAGCGGTTCGATGAAGGGTCGATGCTCTGCAGCCCCCTGCCTGGTCACCGTATCACCAGGCACACCTGCAGTTAGGATGAGCATGAGTGTCCCCTGAAGCTGCAGGGCATCGGAGAGGTGCACCGGGGCTGTGAGGGAACATGCTGGCAGACAGTGAACTTTCGCCACTCATAAATTGACATTAACATTTCCTCCTCAGCATCAAAAGCACCTGAAAGAGTGAGGGGAGAGAGAGAGAGAGAGAGAGAGAGAGAGAGAGAGAGAACAAGCTGTGAGTCTATTGTTGGCAGGGCTGAGGGGGGGCACTATACAGCAGAGCTGCTTTTCCTGCTGTCTGGAAAGGATTAGTCTGGATCAAAGAGCGCAGAAAGAAAGAAAGGGTTTGGGTGCCGGGACCAACCTGAGAGAGGGAGGTAGAGTGAAAGAGATGAGAGAGAGAGAGAGAGAGAGAGAGACGGGGAAGCAGGCTGCACAGCTCAGGCACGATCCCTGCCAGGTGTCCCTGCTCTGTGGGAGTGGGGGGCTCGGGGGTCACAGGACTGGGTGTCTTGTGTCGGTCTGTCTGTAGGCTGGTGGTTCATAGAGCACTTTAATCCCCCGCCCCCGGTGCGCAACATAAAACGCACATCTGCACTCCCAGGTGTTACATAGCACAGCCTCCCTGGGGTCCCATGCACATACCGTGGGTGCTGGGTGAAGAGGCCAGGGGGGTGAATGTGTGGTCTGATCACCAGCAAGATCACAAGCCCCCCCACCCGTTTGTTCTCCCTACAGCCTCATGTGTGGGAATGTGCAGAAATCAAAAGAAATGAGGGGGTAATAAAAGAGAAATAAAGAAAGTAAACATGAAAGAGTGAAAGGAAAAACTGCGAATATACCCTCCCAGATCCTCCAACACACACGATAAGCTTGTTGTGATATTTACAGGTTCCCCGCCCCACCTCCTCTGAAGGAGTTCAGTGTGTTGTTTATACTGTATATATATATATATTTATTTTTCACAATTATCTAAAGCTGAAACACAGTAGATCAGGAGATTAAATAATTTGGGCATCTTTAATGTAGTGTTTCATTAAACTGGCACCTCCACTCACTGGTGCCACATCTGCCCGGTTCTGCCCACCTGCCCCCTCGTCCCGGGCAAGTGAAGACCGCTCTCTCACAGGAACCGTCTCCATTCAGGTAGTAAACCAGAGTGGCGGAAGGAGACCGCTGGACAGGAACTGGTTCGACACTGAAACATGTACATAAGACATTTAAAATAAGATTTACTTGCATGCTGAGAGCCCCCATAACTCGTCACAGACAGACAGACGAACGGACAGGAGGGATTGTGATGGCGCAGGTCATATTATTGTCCTATGGAAGACATACTCACATCCCATGTCCCTGCTGTTTAAGGAGCTCAGAGTATCCCACACTGAATGCTCTGGTTTGCAAGGCATTCCGAGCTGAGAACCACGTCTTGTATAGAAAATGTGTTCCCGAGCGTCGGCTGTAAATCTCTCTCGATGCCGAGAGGCTGCCGGCGATTGTGGCCGTCTGAGTCGGGCTGAGGAGTCGCCCCGGACCTGCGGTGGGTTTTCTACAGAAATCAGGTCAGAGCGCAGAGCTACAGCTATGCAGAGCATCTGTGCTGGAGGAGCAGCGCGGCACGGGGAAGCGCAGTAACAGCCATCGTATAAAACGACTGTGTGCGTCTGAGCAGTGGAGGCTGCGGTCCAGGTGGGATGCGACGCTGCTGGGAGGAGACGGCTCTCCGGTCCCCTGCTGCAGACGGACGCCCAAGAGTCCCACCTGAAATCCATTTCCTTTACCCTTTTTTGCCCAAACTGTGAGGTTCCAGGTCAATCCCTGAGGAGCCCTTCATTGGTTAATTCCCATCTTCCCACCCCCTGCCCCCCCTGAGAATACACAGGATTAATTTGGGGAATTATTTGGAAGGGGGCTGACTGACCTGTGTTTGGGAGTCAGGCACCCAGCCGAGCAGGCAGGTTGGCACCAAAATCACGTTTGAGTTGATGCCACCCTGGTAGCTACACAATTCAAACTGTCTCTGTCTTGGACAGAGGACCCGTCCCACACCGTGCGCAGAGGGTACCAGTCTGGCCTGGGGTGCCAAAGGGCAATTAGGGACCAACAGTAAGTAATTTCATTCCATACACGGGTGTGGAGGGGTGGATTCAAAGCCTGCCCATTCACCCTTTATTTCATCCTGCAGAGGTCAGTCAAGTGGCCGGGGGGCGGGGGGGGGGGGCGAGTTGGTTCTTTTGTTGATTCCCTGACAGAAGCAGTCACACAGATCCTGTGCCCGCTCCTCGGTGCTGTCCCAGGGTGTGTGGTCTCTGTGTGTGTGTCTGTGTGTTTGGGAGGGGGGGGGGTGTTTGTGTTTTTTAAATTCCACAAACATGAAAAAAATACATTAAAGTGATTAAGACCAAAAGGACAGCTGACTCAGAGACGTGTCGCATGCTTTCGCGTGGAAAGACTCGCATTGAAAACATGACCGAATGTAAATCAACACAGGCGCCGAGGGGGACATCACAGATGAGAGAGATAGAGGGGCGGGGGGGCAGAGAAGAAAGAAGAGAAAAATTCCCTTCTCCTCCCAAAGCCTCATCAAAAAGGATGGCTGAGGGAATCGCCTGTTAAGCCCAGATGTCTTCCTGTAAGTGAGGCTGGAGCTCCGTCTGCGTGGAAGGAACATCACACGGTCTGGCTGGCAGCGTTTCTGTGGGTCTGTCTGTCCCGTCACTCAGGTATTCGCGTGTCTTGTGACTTGTAAGTTCGACAGCTGATCAAGGACTCTGCTAAACCGCTGCCTGCCTGTCTGTCTGTGCCGTTTCTGAGGCCCAGTGTGCAGCAGCTGACGTCAGTGCCAACAAGCCGCACTGTGCTGCCAAGGGGCACCAGGCGGTGCTGCTTTATCGCTTCCATCACAGTCGTTGGTCCCAAGGTCAGGATTCATCAGCGATTAATCAGGTGCTCTACAAACAACAACAAGACTGCCGACTCCGCCGCCCCGCCGTGCGCAGCGCTGGCTTAATGAATCTGTTCTCCCCTTCTTCTGCTCTCTCTAAATGAATCCCATCCATCACAGCCCCCTGGCCCCCTGTTCCCCACCCTCTCTCCCTCTTTCTCTCTCTCTCTCTGGGTTTGTACCACCATATGCAGAGGCGGGGTTTGTTGAGAACGTTGTCGTTGTAGTCGAGGCTGTGGAGCAGGGCTGTCCGGCCGCGCCTCAGAGACGTCCTGCAGAGACGCAGTGCCTTCTGGTCTCGGTCTCATCAAAATCATCAGAGATCAGGCATTGGGCTCAATTAGTCCAAATTCCTGTGTGTTCAAGGTCTCCAGTGATATTGAGATGACTGGAAAACCTACAACAGCTCGGCAACAGCTCCCCCCCTCCAGGTGAGAGTCAAGACTAAGACCTGTGGTGGAAAGGGAAGGAAGGGGCCGCCATCGGTTCAGCGGGCAATTGAAAATGGGTCCGGGGTTATTTTTAGTGACGGTGCTGTGGATGGAGGGATGAAACCTACACTCAGATGTGAAGAGAGAGAGAGAGCGAGTGTGAGATGATAGCAGAGAACGAGAGAGAGAGAGAGAGAGAGAGATGACAGCAGTGAGAGTCAGAGGTGAAGGAGAGAGAGAGTGAGAGACGTTTTAGTGGCGTTTATGAGCTTCACAGTTCTGGCAAAGCGCTATATTTCGTTCAACACATCTTTAGTGTTGATGTTCCTCTCAAAGGTGCACCTGCTCTCCTTTATTCTCTTTTTTTCCATAAACAGGTGTCCTATCATCATATAAAAATATTCTTCTTATATAAATTTCTCCAAAGGTAAAATCCCAAGTCTTATTAAACTTCTGAGACATCTCAGGAAGCGTGAAGATCTTGGCAGGGACATCGTTGCTATCAGTGTGCAATTAAAGGGAGATAAATTATTAGGACTGCTTTAATCTCTGCGGCTCCTGCTCTTACAGTTTCCCCCCGAAGGGCACACGGTGTAAAATCTCTTATCTCGCCAAGGAACTAAAACAATTCCCAGCTCTTACAAGTTTTTCTTTATGTAAATCTGCCCGTTTGCTGTGTGTCTAACAACCTGCACTATCTCTCTGTGTATCTGTCTATCCATCCATCCATCTATCTCTCTGTCTGTACTCTTGATGTGTCTCTAGACATTTGTCTCACTTTGTCTTTAGATTTTTCTGCCTCTTCATCAACTCAGGTCTTATTTTTATGTTGTATTTTTGGAAGAGCGCAATCATTGTGTGTCCTGTTTCATTGGTGTCTTCTCACAAGGACCCAGACACAGCGATAAGCTACGGGACAAAACAAATCGCTGCTCTCAGCCGTCGCGACCCTGAAATTAGAACAAAACAAGAAACAAGCTACGGAGCTGTTTGCAATTCAGTCGGGAACTTGGTCCCACGATGATACAGGAGCAGAGCGTCAGCGCTGAGATGCCGAGAGCGTGACCGAATATAGTGCTAAAGTGTTCGTATTCCTCGGCCTCGACAGCTATTACGGGAATCTCTGGATTTCTGTAACGCTTGGAAGAGGATGTCAGCAAATATGTTTAATAATTGAAGAGAAAGAAACTGAAAATCGAGTCCTGTTCCCACAGGCGGGGAGCAGCTCGGAGGGTCGCGACCTCTCGGCTTATCCAAGAATATCAAAACAGACATGATTGTGTTGAAAAGGGATTTGCAGCTTGTGGGACAGAGCCGCCGGCTGAAAGAGAGAGAGAGAGAGAGAGAGAGAGAGAGAGAATGAGAGAGAGAGAGACAGGAGAGAAGTCAACAGCTCTTGTGTAACGCTAATTGGGCCCCCTGCACGGAGCAAGGACAACTGTCTGCCTCCTCTCTGTGATAAAAAGGGAGGGGGGGGTGTATTGATAGTGAATATTTAATACATCACTACATACATGTGAAAAGATAAAACAAAAACTAGAAAACTAGCTCCTCAGAAGCCCAGGAAGTCATCAGAGATACAGGTCTGCGCCGTTTCTGTACCGAACTGAGATCGAGATGCTAAACTCAACATGCCTGGTGTGTGACGCTGCCGGCAGCAGCTCCATGGCGCTATTCTTCCCACCAGCTCGAGCCGTTTGAAGTGAACCATTTCACACACACATCCCGTCATGCACAGTGTATGGCTGAATTTGGGGCAACTTGGATTGCCGGGATGGTGCCCCCACAGGACTGTTCGCTGGTGGTTAAAGCTGTCACAGCCAGGCAGTATGGAGAGAGAGAGAGAGAGAGAGAGAGAGAGAGAGAGAGAGAGGAGTTTGAGTAATAGAGTCGTAAACTTCGTCCCTCTGATTTATGGCTCGCGATGCTTGTACCGGTGAATGGGCCACTCGGGCGGTACGAGCCCGGGGAACAAAGCGCAGATCCCCTCTGGACACAAGGTCCCTCCTGTCACTGAAGCAGCAAATTCGTCTTCACTCCCCTCAGCCACCTCCCACCCCCCGTCGTCCTTTCTTGTTCCTCTTCATCCTCTCTAAACAGATTTGCACACTTGTTGACGATGCACACAGAGGCCGGGATCAAGAGTCAAGTGCAGACCCACCGGGCCCCCCAGAGCCCTCGGCACTTGCACAGCGGCCCGGGGACGGCGTGGTGGTGCCGTGAGTGGGGAGGAGGTGGGGAGGGTACCAGGGCCTCGGGGGAGTAGCTGCCGTCTTGGAAGGGTCATAAAATCCAAAGGGGGGGAGTGATGGCATGGGGACACAATGGCCGACCTTTAGAACCCGCAGGGCGACAAAGGGGATTAGCTTTGGTGTGAACCTCAATTTCTCGGAGCGTACTGAGCCGGGCAATTTGTGTGTCCGCAGGGTCCATCCTGCTCACTGCGCTGCGGGGCCATGGTTAGGACTGAGCTGTGGGCTTTTAAAATTGATTTATTATAAACAAATATTAGCTATCTGTGTATCTATATATCTGTGTATGTATCTGTGTCTATTTATCTATCTGTCTATGTATCTGTCTATCACTCTATCACTCCATATCCAGTCCTAATGGCTTGATACCCCGCCCACTGTAACCCTGCATGTAATCTCTGTGTAGTGAAGTGAACAAAGAGACACACAGGCCGAGCTTTAAATATCTCAACACAACTGACGTGTGTAAGTGTTGTATAATTGATAGAAAGTGGTTCGAGTTCTCTGTGCAGCGCAGGATCCAACCATATGTCCCGTCTTCCCACTCCAGCCCTGCTACACCCCCAACACGCACGCACATGTACATATATATATATATATAACCTTACACATTATTGATGAAGTCTCTTAAAATAATGTAAACATGCATACTGTATGTATTGTATGACGTGACGGTGTGTGCAGCCCGTGTTTCAGACAGAGGGGCTCGGACTGTGTTGACAGTCAGGGTGTGAGTCCTGAGCAAAGAACAACAGAAACAGACAGAGAGGATTGTCTGCGCAGCGGGGTGAACGAGGGAATGTGGAAATGAATGGATGAAGGATGGCTGGATGCAGGTCTGGCTTTGACTCCCCCCCCCGCTCCTGCAGGGATCGCTCAGCTCTTATTCCCTGTAGCAGTTCAGTGTTAGTGCAGCTCGAAGGCACTGGCGTACGTGTCAGGGCAGCAGCAGCGAGGCATTCAAGATCTGCACTCTTTTAAAGCTTACTTTTCTATTTATTATTTTCATGTTCAAGCTGTGGAGTTTGACAGCTCAGGAACAGTGCAGTGCAGTAGAGTGCAGTACAGTGAAGTGGAGTGAAGTCGAGTGCAGAAGAGTGCAGTGCAATGCAGTACAGTGAAGTAGAGTGCAGTACAGTGAGGTGCAATGCATTACAGTGAATTAAAGTGCAGTACAGTGTAGTTGAGTGCTGTGCAGTACAGTGAAGTGGAGTGAAGTAGAGTGCAGTACAGTGTAGTTGAGTGCAGTGCAGTACAGTGCAGTACAGTGAAGTTGAGTGTTGTGCAGTGCATTACAGTGAATTCGAGTGCAGTACAATGAAGTGCAGTGCAGTACAGTGCAGTACAGTGAAGTTGAGTGTTGTGCAGTGCATTACAGTGAATTCGAGTGCAGTACAATGAAGTGCAGTGCAGTACAGTGCATTACAGTGAAGTAGAGTACAGTGCAGTGAAGTGGAGTGCATTACAGTGAAGTGGAGTGCATTACAGTGTAGTTGTGTGCAATACAGTACAGTGAAGTAGAGTGCAGTGCAGTGAAATAGAGCACAGTATAGTGCAGTGCAATGTAGTAGAGTGAATAAAGTGCAGTGCAATGCAGTAGAGTGAAGTAGATTGCAGTAGAGTACAATGCAGTGAAGTGGAGTGCAGTAAAGTGCAGTGCAATGCAGTAGAGTGAAGTAGAGTGCAGTACAGTGAAATGGAGTGCAGTAGAGTGCAGTACAATGCAGTGAGTGAAGTAGAGTGCAGTACAGTGAAATGGAGTGCAGTAGAGTGCAGTACAATGCAGTGAGTGAAGTAGAGTGGAGTCTCATACAGTCTCCCAAACAATCAGAAGCAGGTGTCTGGAGAGTAAAGGCAAAGATGGAGAGAAAAAAATAGAAGGAAAATGAGAAACAGGCAGGTGGAAAATGTGCCACCAGCATCAAATACTGCAGAGGGGGGGAGGGGGAGAGGGGAAGAAAGCAGAAGTACATCGACATCTTCTGACCCGGGTTTGGACTGAAACCGTCCGGACTGGCTCTCTGGAGCAGGACAGGAGGACGCCTGACTGGACTACAGCAGCCCAGGCGTGTAGGGGTGAGAAGAGTCTCCTGTCAGGGGGCTGCTCTTCCACCCCCCAACCTTGCAGGAGCGTCAACTCGGCCACAGGCCACACAAATACAATGTCGATACGTCAGTGTTGTCTGCTGCTGGTTTACATCCCAGTTCAGGGGTCACGCGTGTATGTGTTGAGTAATTCACGTCAGCTGCTGGTTAAGCTCAAAGTGGAGTCTCTGAATAAGCGCTTCCCCAACGCCATGCACACAAAACCTGCCGAGGAATTCCCAGGGGGCCGTGCACAATTGCTGTGGGGGGGCTGAACCACAGCTCTCCGCACACAAACGATTCCTGTGGCTTCAGGGACTTCGGGCTTTTCCCTCTTCATCACACGCTGCCGCGGCCGAGCCGCGAGAGACGGACTGCGGCCGGCCGTAGCTGTGGCTTGTGGCGAGGACAGCGGGTTCGACTTCAATTGAGACGAGTGCGGAGGCGGCAGCAGTGGGCCGGGCTGGTTCTGACAATGTGACATTCCACTGGGTTTCTGTTCCCTGCCACTGAGACCACGACTGAACTGAAGCCCAAACAGATCGAATCAAGAGCAGGTGGAGGAGAGAGAGGAGAGAGAGGGGAGGGAGTAGAGAGGAGAGGCCGGCTGGCTGACTGGATCTCTGTGCTGCTTTAAATGGGCCCCAGGTATCGCTCACTTCACGGCAGGTCTACCCCGGTGCAGAGAGCAGCACCGTCCATCCCTCCCCAGTGGGGGGGTAATTATGCAGCTTTTTTTTCTTTCTTTCTTTTTCCTGATTTTGCAGCTCGAGGCTGTTCGTGTTTCTTTTCTTTTTGAATGACTGGCGGCGGGAAATCCTGCAGTACGGCACTTCACAGTGGCCTAGCCGCCCAACACCAGCTGACTGGGATTAGGGCTCGGCCCAGCGTGGGACAGCGAGCGAGAGCGGCGTCTGTTCCCACAGCGCCTCGTTATAATCCCTCCGAGAGCCCGGGTGTGAAACAATTAGTCTCCATCGTTGTGTGTGTTGCCAAAATCAGGCAGACCTGTGTGTGTGTGTGAGTGTGTGAGTGTGAGTGTGTGAGTGTGTGTGTGTGTGTGAGTGTGAGTGTGTGAGTGTGTGTGTGTGTGAGTGTGTGTGTGTGTGTGTGTGTGTGTGGGTGTGTGAGTGTGAGTGTGTGAGTGTGAGTGTGTGAGTGTGTGTGTGTGTGTGTGTGTGTGGGTGTGGGTGTGTGAGTGTGAGTGTGTGGGTGTGAGTGTGTGTGTGTTTGTGTGTGAGTGTGTGTGTGTGAGAGAGAGAGAGAGAGAGAACTGGCAGCACTGGTGCCATTGTGAAAAACCATTTGTTTCAGTATATTCTCTAAAACACGTTTAAATTTAAATAAAGATGTATTTATTAGGGGAAAGGGAACTTTTTAAACTTTTTTTAGTTAGAACTGAGAACATCCTCAGTCTTAAATGTATATAATATGTTAATATATCTGTATTGTCTTCTAAATATATTACACAGAAATGCAGGGGCGTAGGTTTTGCTTCAGAATTGGGGGGACACCTGGAGTGACGTTTTGAATGTGACCGTTGGCTGTTGACACAGTCCAGTGCGTCTGCACTGCTTTGCCCCATGCTGGGGTTACTGGTCGAGCCACACAGGAGTGCGTTTCCGGTCGTGTCACTCAGCCCACCCAGCTGGACACAAACAAAAGCAACCTGACACTAGCATGCAATCACAATCACACACACACACAAACAAACAAACACACACAAACACACGCAGAGCCAAACACAGCCCCCCCTCAGGCTCAGGTTTAAAAGAGCTTTTAAAGACTGACAGCCCCTCTCTCTCTCTCTCTCTCTCTCTCTCTCTCTGTGACGGCTGTGATTTAATACGGTGGTTAGGAGACAGTATTTACTCATAAACACCAGTGGAAAGTAATCGGGTTCACAGCGGCTCGGCCCCTCAGAGCTGCCTGCCGCCGTGCTCTTATCAGCGAGCTCAGCTTACCCACAACACACGTGTTCCCGGCGTCACGGAGAAGAGCCGTCTAACGCCTGGGCTCGGACACGGGTGCGATACGGGGGAGGAGTGAGGAGTGAGAGACGGAATAGTTGTGTTTTAAATGCCCTGAACTCTGAAGTCCATGCGTGATAAGGGCGCCCAGGTCTGAATATGACTTTATGTCCCTTGGATTAAAGTAGAGGAAGGAGAAGAAACCGGAAAGTGTCTCTTGATTCCTCCTCAGCCCTGTCACGAGACTGTAATAGAGTGTGCCTGCTGGGCGACCCGAGAGCGCCAGTCCTGTGCCACAGCGCTGCACACACGGGCCTGAGGAGAGAAAAGAAAAGAGGAACGCTAAGAGGAGAATAAAGGCGAGCTCAGTGTGCCTGCAGGGCCCTGGCTGTCCCAGGCCTGTACAAACGCTGCTGGACTAATAGTAACTGGACAATGCTGAGCAGAGAGGCGAGGGGAGGGAGGGTGTGTGTGTGTGTGTGTGAACTGTGCATCCTGCAGCTCTGCCGGGGGGGGGGCTCTAATTTAGGGCCGCTGTGGAGGAACTCTGCTGTTCAGCCTGGCCTGCTGTGCGAGTGACAGCTGCTGCCGGCCGCCGCGCTGCCCTATTCACCGCGGCTCTGTGCCCCGCGCACACGCTGGGGAAACGTTTACAGACTCTTTTAATCCCCCCCTCAAGGAAGTGAACGTTGCATTTAAAATAACAAGAAGACAAAAAGCAGAGACAACGTTAGACTTCACTCAGTGCCCCTGTGTGCGTCCCCCTTCCTCCTCCACACTGTGCTGGACACACAGTTCTGTCTGAGGAAGTGCGTGTCAAATGAACAATTAAAATGTAGTCAAAAGTGCACCTTCATATCAGTAACAGGTGAATTATTATTATTATTATTTAAAGAGTAAATCTCCCCACCCAGCACAGTGTTTAATTGATGCATCTACACTGGATTGACCTGTTTGCTACTAAAAAGCCCACATTTGACAATCAATGCATGGCAGTGTTTGAGGGATGAGCAGGGCTTCGCTTTTCTGAAAGCTAAAATAATCAGATCTGCAGCCTCGAAAATCTGGAATTTAGCCTAATAGAATAAAATAAGAAAACCTTTAGTGTTTGTCTATGCTAAAAGTAATTCAGTCTGACAGTATTTCGTAATGCAAAAATGAGTATTATTATTATTATTATTATTATTATTCATGTCTTAATTGCAAGATACATGTTTGTTAGATTACTATAGTTTTTCATTGCGCCTTCGCCTGTAGTATTTATGTGAAATATAAAGCTTTGACATTTCCACTGGCATCGTCTTTTACAGACAGTAACGCACTTCTGATTCAGTGCTCGACAGATTCGGGCCTCCGCTGCTGCTGACTGGATCTTTGTGTTTTACAGTGACATGAGTGCGCTTGGGTGCAGGACCTTGTCGATGGCCTGTATAGCAATGATCACCATCTCCGCCTGCTTGTGCTTCTGCAGGTTTTCATTCCACTAAAGAGCAGTTGCATGACCGCAGCCTTTGACCCTGCCACCGACTGTCCCACACACAGGCAGGGTGGCGGTAACCGGTGCACTGGGTTTATTGTCGGTCTGCTCTTGCACACGTCTGTGTTTGTGCTGGACTTCATTGCGCTGTATGGCACTCCTTGCAAAGGGCTTTGAGGTGGTTGCCAAGGAAAGGCCGATAAAAAATAATAAATAAATCACTGGGTTTCTCAACTAACTTTATAGACAATGTTGGTCCAGTGACTCAGCGTCCAAAACATGACAACACAGCCGCCCCCCCTGCTCTCCTCTCACACCCAGGTTGTAAATGCATGACTGGGAGCTGTGGATTAACAGGTTGCCCTACAGCAGTGACAAAGCCGCCCGGCAGCGGGAAGCAAGGGGTTGCACAGAGCAATGGCAAGCGCTACGAGATACAGCTCAGATAAGAGATTATCCCTGAGAGTGTCCTCCTGTCCCCACAGGGTGGCCTGTCCCGTGTGTCCTGCTGGATACCTGTCCCTCCTCCCTCGAGTGACGCTGTATAAAACACGGATAAAAAACAGCTTGGCTCACAGAAATGGGTTAATAAGGGAAAGGAAAGGGAGCGGTTGGGAGAGATATCACTCCATGCCTTCCTCGAAGTCCCGCTGTAGTGCAAGAAGAAGAAGAAAAAGAAAAAACAAGAAGGACAAGAAGGGGTTAATCATTTCAAAAAAGAGAAAAGTTGAGAGAGGTTTTAACCCAGGACTGCCTTCACCCGCTCGTCCGCCGCACTGATCTGGAGGGAGGGGCTGAGAGAGAGAGGGAGAGAGGGAGGGAGGACTGGAAGGGCACTGAGAGGGAGAGGGAGTGAAGGAGAGCTGTGGTTTATAGCTGCCAGTGCACAGTCCCAGCCCGGGGCAGATTCCCGTCACACACCCGCACATTCCTCCGGAGACGGACACTGGGAATTTCAATCCGGCGATCACACTCTCTGCCCCTCTTTAAAGTCTTTCTTTTCTTTTTTCAATATTTATTTGTTTTTTCTTTTTTCTTCACACTGCTCCCCCCTATGTCTTGCCTCTGGATAAAAAAAGTCAAGCAAAACGGAAGACGGGCGAGGACACAAATGAAGGTCCGGCGTCTCGGCTCTGGGATCAGCATGTCTCTGCTCGCGGCCGCGGACTGGCTCTGCTGAACGGAGGTGTAAAGTGCAAGTAAGGCAGTGTGCTTTATTATCTTCCTTTTCTTTCTCTTTCCCTTTCTCCCTCCCCCTCTCCTTGGTCTTTCTGTGTGGCTGTATTTGTTTTCCCAGCTGTAGTGAGGAGGTGCTGCTCCTCTCCTGCTCTGGTCCTGTATGATCTCGGGAAAGATCTCGCATCTGGAGGCACCTGCCGAGCCGCTCTGATCGCAGGGCTGCTGCGCTGACTTCAACGCACTGACCGGAGCACCAACTCTCTCTCAATTCAGTTTCAGGTTAAGGTGCTATTGGCGCCATGAATAACCTCGCAGTGTTGTCAAGACATATATGGAAATATATATATATATATATATATATATATATATATATATATATATATATATATATATATATATGCATTTCTGTCTATCTCTCTCAACCTGTATCCCTTTCTCCCAGAGCCACAGCAGTCTGCCCCTCTTTCAAACCTGTCCCATAGTCCCTCTCTCTTCCCCTCTGTCTCTGTCTATCTCTGTACCCCTGTAACAAAACTCCCAACCTTTGCCTTTCCTTTCTTTTCTTGTCTCCCTCTCTCAAATCTCACCCTCCTGTAACAGAGCTCTGATTCTCTCTCTCTCTCTCATTATGTGCTCTCCTGTAACACAGCCTTTAATTCTGCTCCGTCTCTGCCTTGCTATCACATTTACATTTCAAATGACCACATTGAAAAGCCATATGAAATAAGTAAAGGGCGCAGGGAGATACAAGCTGGGCGGTTGGCTAGACTCTCTGTCTCGAGGCGCGGAGCCCCGTGTGAAGATGCGGCCGAGGGGACTGGGAGGGAGAGACAGACATAAAAGGACAAGCCCCCCCACCCCCCGTTCCAGGCGTTCAGGCGGTGTTAAATATTGCATTTGCAGGTCTGAGTGGACAGTGGCTTTCTCCGCCTGTAAAAGGATGTGGATTGTTTTTAATGTGTGACAGAGAGAGTATATTTGTGTGTGTGCATGAAAAGAAAAGTGAAGAAAGGCAGCAGCATTGACAGTCAGGCTGTGGTTTAGTTCTCTGCCGTGTGGAAGGAGAGGAGCGCTGAGGGCAGGAGGGGTCGTGTGTTCAGTGTCCGGCCGTGCAGAGACCCTGTGCTGCGTGTGAGGATCTGGCAGACAACTCTGTGCCATGATCTTCTACATGCTGCGTGAGAGAGAGAGAGAGCGAGAGAGAGAGAGCGAGAGAGAGAGAGCGAGAGAGATTGCAATTCTTCACTCCTCTCAGCAGCTCAATGGGTCGCCTTTCCAGCGATGTCCGTGCATCAGAATAACGGTCTGCAGCGATCTGGACCTCTGCCTCTGTACAGACAACACACTGTCATTCTCCGTGTGGAGGTGTGTGGGTGCGCTTATGCAGTGCACGTGTTTGTATGTGCAGGTGTGTGTATGTGTAGAAAGAGTTGCCTCCTGTCTCAAATCCTGGCTTCGACTCTGTGCCATCTGGTGCCAGGCTGTGTTGGTCCCAGGGGGACTGCAATGGATCCAACCAGGGTTTCCGTTCAGAAGATGCATCTTTTGTTCATGCATTTATTAACCGGTGGACTGAGTTTAGTCGTGTTACTCATTCCCTCTGTGTCTAGAAATTGTGCAGTTAGCTCAGTAGAGGCAGTGAGGTGGTTTGAATGTGAACGAACACACACACACACACACAGATCCTCTTTTCTGGAAACATGGGCTGGTCTGCCTGTATCTGTGCGCTAGGGCTGGGGAAAGGGACATGTTTACGCCAGAGCAACAGGGTTTAATCAGATCCAAGACTCAACGCAATTCAGTTCAGCTCAATTCCAGTTGTCTCCACACATCGCCAGGGAGCGCCGCACACACCGCCAGAGACAGATGTACGAATAGACACGTGTAAACATCAGCACCCGGACTGACGAGGGCACAACGCTCGTGAGATGCACTAGAACAGAATCCCCCTGCGGATGCACGCCGGTGTGGGGTTTCAATTCCACCGCAGCGAACAAAGGTCTGAAATTACAAAGCAGGAGCCGTGCAGCTTGTCCGGCCGCCGCCTGACCTTTTCACCCGGGGTTGAGTTCCTCTAATGGAGGAGTGATCACTACTCTGAGACGAAGTCACTGACAAATTAAACCGTCGCGGCCAAACCAGCAACCTCGGGCTTCCCCTCGGCATGCCTCCCTCCCCGAGCTTGTCCCCCCCCAGCGTGTGAGTCAGCCCGTGCCGTCTCCACCTTGTAATTGTGCGCCAGATTGAGGACCCTGTCAGTGCCGCCCTCACCGGGAGGCAGAGGAGCTTCGCGACACCTTGAACTTCGTAGGCGGGAGGGGGGTCCCGGGGCCATTAAACTACAGCCGCCGCCCCCTGGCCTGTGCACCGCTAATTAAAAGGGTCTTCAGCTCGGCCTCGAGGGCCGGCACTGAGGAGCTGGCCGGGGGGGCTTAGCGGGGTAGTGTCAGACTGTAGTGCAGAGTTGTGTTGATCTAGTGCTCTGCAGGGCAGTTGTTAAGGCTGGAATGCGAAGTGGCTGGCAGGTGTGGACATGACACTGGGGTGTGTGTGTGTGTGTGTGTGTGTGTGTGTGTGTGAGAGGAGGACGTGTCAGAGTGGCATCTCTCTCTGTAGGACAGCGCTGCATGTCTCTCGGTTGAGGAAGGTCTCTGCTCGGCTCCGTTGTATTTCCCCGCTGCAGCAATGTTAACAAGGCTGGTCTCGCTCACCTGCTGTCTGCTGTCTCCCCTGCATCGTCCTGCACGCCTCTCCACTTCCTCCCCACGTGTTGCATGTTGCGTGTCTCATGTCGCCTGATGCCCTTCCTCTGCTGTGGGACAGACACACAGACAGACAGAAGGACATGCTCTCTCTCTCTGTGCTGAAGTGTGCCGCAGACTTCGCTGCCAAAACCAATTAGTCCTCGCCGGGTCGTTTTTGCATAATTCATGCGGCAGCTGATGACTCTGAGAGGGAGATGCTTTTAGCCGACGCCGAGAGACCGGGCTCTTAAAGCCAGTTAATTGCGCGGCTCTCAGAGGGGATTGCGGTTCGTTTTTAATTTCATTTGCCATGTAAAAAAAAAAAGACAGATGCCTGCTGTAACCCCCCACCCCCTCCCCACGCTGCATTGTGGTGCGCCGGCCCCCCGGGCAGAGACAGGTACACGGAGTGTCCGGCCTGGCAGCCCCCCACCACAGAGAGGGGCGAGTCCGGGCGCAGGTACTGGTGTGTCTGTAAACAGTCAGTGCAGCATGTCAACACGGCCTGACAGCACTGCCGGGAGACGGGTGGGGGAGGGTGTGTTGGAGTATCTGTGTGTGGGGGGGGGGGGGAGGTGTTGGTGAGTCTGAGCTGGTGCAATTATCCAACATCATCCACCCCCCCACTCTGATGAAGATGAGACCCTCGGTCAGGGTGGATTGATTGCAGGAGTGTGAAGTGGGGGGGGATCGCTGTGATGGATTAGCAGCGGCTCGAGGGAGACAGGCTGCCAGTTTGCAACAAGAAAATTAAACCCTCAATCAGGGCGGGAGGCTGGGCTGTGGGGGGGCACCCCGGAGTGGATGAGCTGATGGATGTGACCTCCCTGCCCCCCTTAATCACCCCCGTCATGCCAAGGTCACAGTGATCCCCCCCACCGGCTCCCCCCCGGCCACTGACTATTGATAACGCAGCCCTGTCACGCGCTGGGGTCTCGTTTCACACACAGGGGGCTGATGGCACTGTGGCGCATGGGGGGCTGATCCTAGCAGTGTCACCCAGTCTCTGGAACCCATCTGCAGAGATATTGATAATCTCAGCCCCCCACAGAGAGAAGGGGATTTCTCACTGTGTGCGGTTTTCTGACACAAATGGAAATTGGGCTTCAAGGCATTCAAGACAGAAAACAGGAGACACTTCTTCACACAGAGAGGCGTCACAATCTGAACAAACTCCCCAGCGATGTGGCTGAAGATGGATACCAAACGAGCACGATGGGGCGAATGGACTTTCTCAAGTTCTTCAGAGGGGGCTTCTCAAACAGGCAGATTCCTCTCTGGTTCTGATCGGTGCCATCGTATCTTCAGTGACTGCTTTTTCCCTCAAGGTTATTAGTGGGAATTAGTCTTTGGGTCGCAACAACCAGCACATCGAACACAAACACTCACACAAAGCTAGCAGCGTGAACACACTCTGAGGCACAGACACCGCCGCTGTGACATAGGGTAACACAGCAGGCATGAATATACATCTGTACATGAATATATATATGAACTTGGACACACAAGCGCACTCTCTCGTCACAGCCAGGCACGTGGACTCGCCAACATCCGTCCTGCCCCCCCAAACACTGCCGCACCCCTCCCTGCCCTCACCTCTCTCACACTTGCCATTCATCACCCGCAAAAAACAAAACAAACCCCCTGCTTTCCGAGCTGTCGGCCCCTCTGCAGCCGCAGTGCAGGGACCCGTAGCGACCTGCTGTCAGAGCCGTTGCAATGTATCCTTTTCCCAGAGATAAACGCCCCCAGGGTGCGCGGCTCAGGGGACGCCCGGGGCTGCAGAGCGATCGGATACCTGCTGAGGAAACCCGTGCCGTTCACCTGCAGGAGGCCAAAGACAAACACAGGTGTGCCCTGCCCCCCCCCGTGGGCAGAGATGGCCCTGATTGCACGGGCTCCCTGCACCAATGCCTCCGAGGTCTTTACAGCAGGCAGCGCTGGGGGCTCCTCTTGGGTCTGTTTTCTTAAGCCAAAATTCCGGACGTCAGACTGACCACTGACACGCGATCTGAGGGACTTTTATTGGCTTCTTGAGAGAGAGAGAGAGAGAGAGAGAATATGGCATCTGTAATTCTTCCATCTTCTTTCTTAATTAAATAATAAGAAGGAAAAGCAGGCGGATGAATTGCATGTCTTTTATTTCCCCCACATCTGGCCTGTGCCTTGATACTCTTTCAAGACTTTTGTAGTGGAGACAGAGAGAGAGAACAACACGAGAAAGCTCAGTATGGGTAAATCTGGCCCTACTTCTCTGCCGTCTCTCGCTGACATAGAAATTCATTAAGCGCTGTGGCTAATGGCTCTCAGACGTCCCTGTGAATTACGCTGATGCACGTCAGGGTTTGCACGTTCTCGTAGCACAGTAACAGAGAGCTGGGTCTCCGCGGGGTTGGAGGGCTGTGTTCTTAACAGGGCTGCTGCTAAATAATGGAGTTCACCTGGGGTGTCTAGTGCTGGCACATGCACACGCACGCGCACATGCACACACAGCACTAGTTGTTGTTCCAGCTACAATGACCCAGTCGAATCAAAAACAAAAACCTTCACCTCCTCTCGGCTCGAAGAATGAAGTGAAACAGGAAGTTGTGGTCCTTCTGCCCACTCCTGAATACCCGAGTCCATTTCCCAGTGTAAGCGCAGTGTCTCGCCCACAGTGCGGTCACTGAGCAGCGTGCTGTGTTTTGTGGCCTTGCTGCTCGTTTGCTGACCACATAGCAATATTGTGCAGGAGCACTATTTACAGCACTATCACTGGAGTGAGCCACATGACTTTTTGTCTCTGGCATTGAATCCCGAGCACCGCGGCTCCTGTCCTGCCCCCGCTGCGCCTCTCTATGGGCCGGGCCGGTGGATTCTGGAGCAGCTCTGGAGGCGCGTTCCTGGCCGGGCTTTTCTTTTCGCTTCCAAGGACATCTAAGATCAGGATTGGGGGGAGGGGGCTAGTCCTGGAGAGCTCAAAGTGTCTGGTTCCTAATTACTTCATTCATTTCTTATATATATTTGATTAAACTCGTTAAATTGCCAGCCTCCCCCAGGTCCTGCCGCAGACGCCGGGCTTGCTGTAAACTCCGCAGGACCGGGCGCCCCCTGTTCCCGATGATAATCCTCCCTGACCCAGCGGGGCCTCAGTAATTAACTAATTAAGTGCGGTAAATGAAGCGACAGATTAACAGGCACACAAGAGAGCGATCCGCGTCCGCCGTGTTGTTCTGGTTAGTCTAAACGCTCGCACAATGCTGACGGATGTTCAGTTAATTACTTTCCAATGAGGCGTTAAGGCATCGATGCCGTGTAATCGCATTATTCCAGCCGCGATGGGTTTGTCTGAGCGCAGATCTGTCCCCCGCGCTGCGCACTTCTGCAGCAGACCAGGAGACAGCGGGGCGAGAAGTTTCCAGCAGGAATGGCACGCTTCTGTGAACTGGTGCTTTGCTTAGTTTGGCTTTTTAAATGGCTGTGGGCCAGTGGCACACAGAAGGGGGTGTTCAGTGTGTCATGCAGGTGTAGGTCAGTGTTGTAAGACCCCATCCTGTCCGCAGATCGTGTTTATAGTTTCTAATTGCAGGCATCTCTGTCAGTCATAAGTGCTTCCCCCCCAAATCAAGAGCAACAACAGAAGCAGTTTAATTTCCAAATTGTTCGTCCCTAATCCACGGCTCCCAGTCCCTGATTCCCATCTCATTTTAATGTGTGTTTGTGAAATACATTTCAGATGAAGTGCGTTTCTCTGCTGTGGCTCATGAGGAGCGCGACCTGATTTGAGCTCAAACCTGGCCGTAAAGTGGAGCCACACCAAACAAAGAACACACACAAAGGCAGGAATCGCACAGACCGTTGAAATCATGTTTTGATTAATTGTATCAGTCGCTAGAGATCCACCCTGCGAGACTGAACGAACGTGCCTGTGGCCCCTGGGTGCTAAAGACGCACTTCCTGCCCCCCCCCCAGCTCCTCTCGAAGAACCCAGCCGCACCTCTGGGGCTCACCTGCAACTTCAAACAGGGCAGGACAATAAATCAAGACACAAATCGAGCGGCTGATTCCAATGTTTCTGTCTTCTGTCTCAGAGATTACCTCATTTATTTGAAGGGGGGGATTTCCAAGACAGAGAAAGAGAGAGATGGAGGGAGAGAATTAGAGAGAGAGGGAGGAAAAACGAGAAGAAGAAGAATGCGGTGAATGTGCACGGAGGTGGCGGGGAAGGCGTCCTGCGGGACACACTGCCGAGGCAGACAATGCCGGCGTGGAAGGGAATTCCAGATGACATTCTTCTGGGCTCGTCCCTGAATGGCTCCTCAGACGTCTGGCACTGTAGAGCAACGGGCTGCAAACCCTGTCTGGGATGAGCCTTACACATCTATTTCATCTTCCTGCATGTCTCCCAGTCTTTGCCATTGTGTGTGTGAGCGTGTGTGTGAGAGTGTGTGTGAGAGTGTGAGCGTGAGTTTGTGTGAGTGTGAGTGAGAGTGTGTGTGTGAGCGTGTGTGACATCCGATATCGCCCCTCTCCCCTCTTGTTTGCTTTATGGCCGCCTCGCTCTCCTCACCTCGCTTCCAGCTCTTTAATTTTCCTGTCAGTAATGGGGTCGTGAAACTGTCGCTCGGCTGCCCTGACAGCCCCCCACTGCGGCCGCTCACCTGACAGACAACCGCCTGTTGAAGTGTCAGGTCTGGCCCCTGAACCCTGGGCCCCGAGGTCGTCTCTGAATGTTTTCAGAAGGGCCGCTCTGTTCGAGCACAAAGCAGACGTGATTATTATTATCATTATATGTCTTTGCAGGGGTGATTAGCACCACTTGCTCTAGGGACACTTTTCCTCATTTCCTATAATCCTAATTCCTCTTGCAGATGCTTGGTGTCCATACAGCGCTTCACACCTTGTTGTTGTTTTTTGAGTGTATATGTATCATTCAACTTCCTGGAGATGCCTGTTTTGTGTTTTTGGTGGAGACTGGCCTCCACATGGAGAGTGGATGTGATTGAGGGGGTTACGGTCACGTGACCGAGGTGAAAGGGCTGCACGGCTTGTCATCGCGCAGTTCCTGGTGAAGGAAGAGGGGAAGGAAGTGGGTTAGGTGTACTCGGGGGGCCGTAATGTTGTTGCATTACACAGCAGCAGGGATTTTACACAGCAAAACGAAAACACCAGAGTGGTTTTGCCATTATGAGATGATGGCTTCAAAAGGCAGCCGAATAGCAAGAAAAAAACGAAAGAGCTAAAGTAGAAAACCGAACGACGACGCGGCTGCGCATCGGCAGGATGATTTACACAACAGACAGCTGGCGAACGGCTCAGGGCTCTGCACAGCTCGAGCGCTGGCTCCACATTTGGGTTTAAAAGCATCTCTACTGCGCTCTGCTCAGAGGAGCCAAACTCGCTGGCTCGGCACGCTCGAACACAACAACACGGATCTTCGCTTCCCCCTCTCCCTCTCTCTTTGTGTTTATATTAATGGATTAAGATCCTTAAGAAGCAAAGTCTTGTCGAGCTGCCAGATGAGATTACTTTGCTCAAGTTGTCTTCAGCGCTGCAGAGGAGAAGAAAGAAACTGGAAGAAAGAAAATTAAGATTTCAAGCAAATCGAACTCAACACCCTCGGTCTCTCTCCCTGCCCCCTCCCTCTCTCTCTCTGCTCTTTCACTCTTTATATCTCTGTCAGAGTACTGCTGAATGTATTGTCTAGCTGTTGTATATTGTGTGCGTTTCAGAGGTGGGTGTGTTGGGACAGTATGTGTTGATGAATCAGTGAAGGGTTCGATCGTCCCTGAATGCTCGATGAAGCTCTTGCCCGCTGCCCGCTGCCCGCTGCCCGTGCATGTTTGTGGCGCACTGTGCCAGACGGTTGTTGCTGCAGCGCCGCCAGTCCTGGTGTTGACATTGCAATGTTGTGGTCTTGTCGGCGACAGAATCAACTGAGCTTTGGTTCCTAATCCCTAATGGTGGCCCTGTCAGCAGGATGGGGGGTTTGGGGGAAGAGCGTGGAGGGAGGTTTGGTGCGTTTGATGCAGGGGAACCCCCCCTGCCTGAATTCTCACCACTACCCCCCCTGCTCTGAAGACAATGCCAGTCCCGTCCCCATGTGCTCCTGAGCTCCTGATGGAGTCTGTCCTGTATCCAGGTCCCCAGGAATGCACCATGTCTTTGTGAGGCGATGATGTGTGCAGATCACTGTCTCTGTTGCCCATTGTGGCAGCGCCGTGTCCTGCTGCCTCTAATCCGCTCCGGCTCCCCCCTGATCCACGGCCCCGGCACGGAGGGGGGCCCAGGGAACGGGACGGTGCCGCCCCACATCCACGTCGTTCTGTTGTTTTTTCCGTGGCACGTGTGCGCTAGCGTGACCCTTAGCGTGTTCAGAACATGTCCTTCTTCTGCCCCTTTTGAAAAAGCTGTCGCGGTTCCGTGTCTGTTACCGGGCCCTCATCTCGTACACCGAGACCTACAGTAGTGTGGGAACAGGAATCGGGTGTCTGGTGGTTGCGGTTTATTCCAGGCTGGAGCATTTATTTTTGGCAAGCTGTGACCAATTCCAGGTTGCCAGCAAAGGTAACAGTAAAGGTGATCTTTTTGTGACCAATTCCACATACCCCTTTCAGATTGAATATAGATCAGCATTTTCACACTCCAGTCATTGTGTTGTTCATCCTCAGAGACAGTCAGGATGATCTGTCATTGGCCGGAGAGCGCTACGCAACCAGGCGGAACGGGGGGCTGGGGCCCCGGGCTGCCGGGCCCCTGACTGCAGGTATTTACATGTATGGAGGGCAAATACTTGGGGGACTCCTAAAAGTGAGTTTTAGTTTCAGATCCACGTCTCAATGCACTGCACCGGCGACCTGGAGTTTGTGAACCGTAGCTCTGGAGAAAAACACCTTTTGTGGCAGGTCGGACATGGGTTTGTGAGTTCCTCTGAGGACCGAGCGCGGTGTTCTGGGGGGTGTTGTGTGGTTCTGGGGGGTGTTGTGCAGTTGAGCCTCTGTTGGTCATTTCCTGTTGTGTTTCAGTAGCGTAGTGGAGGGAGATGCCATCGAGGGGTGTCTCAGTGAAGCTGCTCTTTCAGCTCATTGAAGCCCTCTCCCCGGCTGGGTGAGGGGCCTCTAGTTCCTCCCCCCGTCCTCCTGTGATTCAACGCAAAAGCTGGTCACTGGTGCAAGTTTACTCTGCTCAATTTACAGATGGGCTTTTACTGTGTTTAGCCTATTTTTACAGTGCGTTTTCTATGGTTTCTGTATGTCTTGGATATACTTTACCAAACTCTACCACATGTAAACTATGGTCCACCGTAGTAAACGTGCCTCAGCAGTGACGCAAACCAGCCTGGGTCCTGTCAGAACATTTTTTATACCACATCCTTTTTACACTTATATATATTTATAATACGCACACACACACCTTGTCTGCTGATCCACACAGGAGCTGCTGTACTGATTGTTTTATAGACATAGACCTGATTCATAATCCCCGGCAGCTCTGGATGACGACCCCTGATTCCTTCATTGCCCCCAATGGGCCATGTACTGCCAGGCACGCTCTCTCTCTTTCTCTCGCGCTGTCTCTCTCTCTCTCTCTCTCGTGCTCGCTGCGTTGCTGTTCCTAGTTCCACGTGTGGCTGTGAGACCGGCCCGGCCCCCCAGAGTAGATCCTGCATTATCTGTCTCACAACCTGTCTCCTCCGTCGACCCCTTGATCATAGCATCTGCAATCGGGTCGGCAGCTCTACCTGCCTGTGCCTGTGGCGAGAGAGAGAGAGAGCGTCTGAGCTCCAGCCATCCCTGCTCCCAGTCTGGAGGTGGAATGAGGACCACGCTTTTTCCAAGGTGAAAAACCTTGTCTTTTAATAAAACAGTAATTGTTTTTTTCCAGAGGCTTTGGCTGGGCGAGTGATCTCTCTTTTCCACTACAGCCCCCTGTGTGTCTTCAGACGCAGCACACAATCTGTTATTGCGCGAGAGCTGATGGCCAGAAGCTCGCAAATGCGCACCACATGTTGGCTCCCCAGCGCCGGCAGCTTCGGCTCCTGGAATGAGATTTTTTGGAAAATAACATTTTACTGCTGCAGAACTATCTATGACTCGGTACCAAAAATCCGCACCCCCCCTCCTGCATCGCTGTGTGTGTCAACACCTTGAGTATTAGCTTGCACGTGATTCTCCTTGCGGCTCCTCGAGTTTACCTGCTCCTCTTGCTCGCTGCTCTTCGGGATGTGTTCTCAAAAAGCCCGCAACTCTGTTGGTTTTGAAGAATCTTTTGAGAGCCCTGGTTCTGTTCTCCAGGACGAAGCTGGATCGCTTTAGTCAACGTGTCTTTGTTAGTCACACTCTGTGAAAACTCGGTCGGGTCGGTGAAGATGACTCACTTAATCCTGACAGGACTGGGTCGGTTTGGGATCGGGTCCACAGGAGTCCTCAGCAGGCTTTAGTGGACTAAGCTGAGCAGAGCAGCTTTAACAGTGTGACTGGACTGGACTGGGCAGAGTCAGACTGAAGCTCATGTCCACCTGCGTGTGTTCGCGTGTGTGCGCGTGTCTGTGCGTGTGTCTGTGCGTGTCTGCGTGTGTCTGTGTTGTTTGCCTTGGCTGTGACTGTTTGTAGTCCAGTGGGGGGTTCCTCGCAGGACCACCTCCTCAGTTCAAGGCCTCGGCTTGGTCTGTCCCTGGACTGTCAGTGTGGCCTCTGCAGGGAAGGAGGCCGTGACCCTCAGGGGCCCCTGGATGGGGGGACAGTGTGCGATGGTGTCAGGAGTGACAGATTTGTACATTCTTCATCTTCTCTGTCTCCTTCTTCTTCCCCTCCTCCTCCTCCTCCTTCAGTTTGAAGCTGCTGTGCTTTGCCAGGGTGACTCTCAGACGTAAACGTGTGAAATACAGATATATGGATGACAAAATGTCTTGCTCCTGCTTCTAGACAGTGCTGTAACGGCGTGTGTCACCGGTCAGTGGTGTGGTTATGGGTAGATAACAGAACTTGGAAGTGTCTGAGTGTCAGCAGATTGATTTCAGACGAGAGCTGGTTTGGGTGGGGTATAGCGCCTGCATGGTCAGACCCCCTGTTCATATTCGCACTCCTCCCAGCGCCCGTCCGAGCCGCTCAGCCTCGCCTGCACAACGACAGAACCGTTCCCAAAAGGAGAGGGAACAGTGCATATAGGGAGAGGGATCGGCGCGGTGTAGGGAGAGGGATCGGCGCGGTGTAGGGAGAGGGAACGGCGCGGTGGGTGGCGTGCTCGCATTGCTGTCAGAGTGGGTGTGTCTGGACGGGCCGCTGGTTGCACTTGCAGCCCTGCAGAGCTTCACTGTGTTTTGAAGACGTGGAGGGTTTGTTTTATCAGTCTGCAAATTGACACCAGATCAACTGACTGGCTGCAGTGCCGGCTTTGGTCTCCTTCCAGACATCTTGTTTTGATCATTCCTGGGAACCCTTCAGCACAGCACTGGGACCCTCTGCACCGACACACCGGCCCCAAGTGCCCACGCAGGTTGAGTTGAGTCTTGTTTTATGACAGATGTGATTTTTTTCCCCTCTCCCCAGCCAGTAAAGGGTGTTTCCCTGTTCATCACAGGAACTGCAGACCTGTGCAGGAACTGCTTTCCACCAGTTTGTTTTCCTCTGATTCACGCTGAGCTCTGAGAGCTGTGCCTTGAACACGGTGTCCTTCCTGTTCACCGCTCAGTGGCAGAAATGACAACAGAGCTAGAGACCAGAAACACCGGAGATGACAGAAGGAGGAGAAAGCATCGCCGGGCTGAGGTTACCTGCCCCGGATCGGACCTGGCCTCGAGTGGCAACGCGGTCGGGATACCCTGAGCCCTTAAAGATGTCCGCATCGGCATACAGGCCGCAGTCTCTAGGGGAGAAGTGTTACAAGAGGTATAGTAAAGGTGGACAGGAATAGGCTTGAGAGAGAAAGTGAAAGAAAGAATGAAAAAAAGAGAGGAACAACCGCAGGCTTGACTTTGCCAGCTCAGGTTGTTTGAGGTGAAACCACAGTCGATCGTTACGGTGCATCGATCAGCATCTTAATTTGCATTGTGTTCCCCAAATACATGAATGAATAAATAAACACACGGGAACCAGGTTCATTACAAGGATTTTATTTTCTTAAACGTTTTGTTTCAGTGCAAATGCATTATTCACCTCTGTGGCTTTTACGACAATGAAATCTACGACAACTGCAGCTCCCTCTCTCTCTCTCTCTCTCTCTCTCTCTCTCTCTCTCTCTCTCTCTCTCTCTCTCTGTGCGCTGAGCTGTCGGGATGCTTTCATCACCCGCTCCTGCTCACCCAGTTGTGCGGCTCTCAGCTCTGGAGAGACGCTGTCTAGGAGTCTCTTGTTGAGACACCACAGCTTTCACCGGCATGGACACACTAGTGACTGGAAAGTTTTCCCAATTCCTATATCAGACGCACAAGATTTCCAGACTCGGGCCGATGCAAAACTCAGACCCTACGATTTTAACATGATTATTATTATTTAACAGAAAAGCCCCGTCGGTGAACAGCACAAGCAGCTGACTGAAGGCAGTGGGGAGAGGAGCAGTGCAGCTTAAAAAATGGCTGATGGAGAGAAAGAGAAGAAAAGGAGAGATGAATGAAATTGAGTGAGAGAGATGTAAAGAGAGAGAGAAATTTATAGAGAGAGATATTTATAGAGAGAGATGTAAGGAGAGGCACTGAAAGCGAGAGAGCAGACAGCTTCTCATACAGAAGGAGAGTGGGAGCCCCAGGGGTCACGCTGGGGTCGGCGGAGGGGTCAAGTGGGGGTCACGAAGGCACAGACTCATTCACAGATCCGGAGCAGCGGCGCTAAATGGGAGAATCTGTTCACTGACGGGAGCTGCAGTGTGCTGGCGCTGTGGATCTGAATCCAGACGCACACACACAACACACACACACAACCACATGTGAGCCGGTGTCTGTGCCAGGGTCTGACCTGGTGCGGGGGCTGTGCCAGTGTCCAGGCTGGTGTGTGTCTGTGCCAGGGTCTTGCCCGGTGCGGGTCTGTTCACCGCACTTCAGCAGGGTTTGACACCGGCTCACTGTTCCTGAGGTGTGTTTACCACAGTGGACAGGGTTTACCGCAGATCCAGCGTGGTAGGAGTCCCGTCCTCTTCCTCTCCAGCACTGGGGGGCAGTTTGAGGGCTCTGGGTCGGACTCTTCAGGGCTGTGTTTTCAGAAGGGTCTCCATTGTGTGCGAGAGAAAGCAGGGGACCCCCAGGATGAGTGCGGAAGGGGGTTGTGCGTGTGTCTGTGAGTCTGTTGCAGTAGATTTATACCTCATTTGAAGGCATTTAATCGATGCTCTGGGATTTCTATGGTGTCAAGTGGAGAAAGTCATTCCTCCACTGCTTTCTTTGCTCCCCGCGTCTACTTTGGCAACCCCCCCCCCCAAGTAATAACCTTTGTCTTTCACAACCACCAACCACACTACAACACCCGAAAACTACTCCATCAGGCTGGGGAGGGAGGGAGGGAGGGAGGGATACAATAACCTGCCACACACAACCCTCCCTGCCCCCTCCCCCTCCCCTTCCTCTCTCTCTCTCTCTCTCTCTCTCTCTCAGTCACAGCTGTTGTTCAATCGAGTGTATTATTCCCTCCCTCCTTTCACTCACTCACTCAGCGCACTGGCTCTGTTCCTCTTCTGACCTGGAAGACAATAAAGAACAGAAAGTCAGTCCCTGAGAGCGGATTGTCCCCCAGCCTGGCAGCGGGGCGAGGGGGCGAGCGGACGGGACCTCCCTGCGTCCCGCTTCTCCATCCTGGTGCTGGGAAGGCAGTTCTGGGCGCAGTAACCTCTTGGATTCTGCAGAACCTCTCTCATGGTCTACCTGGAGTCTACAAAGAAGATGTATCTGATGTTTTGTCACACAGTGCCGTGTTCCCGTCCTCAGCAGCAGTCTAGCCACATGTCTTCCTGTGTGTGTGTTGTGTGTGTGTGTGTGTGTGTGTGTGTGTGTGTGTGTGTGTGTGTGTGTCAGTGTGTCTGTTTGCAGATTTATATTCTCTATTTGTTGAGGAGTGGGGTAGGGGGAGCACACGGGCTGGCTTAGACGGGGGGTGGCTCTGCCTGGCTCTGACCCCCATTGCTGCTCCTGCTGGGGCTGTGGGCTGACCCCTGGTGAGACCCCCGGTGCCCGTCGCTCACCTGTCCTTCCCACACTGAGTGAGACTGCAGGTGCTTTGTGAGCTCTGCTGATTCGGGGCGAGTGCCTCAGAAATGTGAGGTAGTCTTTTTATTTTCACAGGCAGGAGAAAAACCCAAAGCCATTAATTAACTGCAGTCAAATACTTTTGCGCGCTGAAGCCACTCCATCAGAGGGCTCTGTGTTCGCCTGTTGTTCCCGTGTGACTAGGGGCCATTGTAGTCTGCTGGTGCGGTGCCAGGGAAAATCTGACTGGAGAACAATCGCATCTTTCTACCCCTTTCTCTTCCTTTGTTACAAGAAACAGGTACAGAATAACTGAAAGCCTTTCCTGCTGTGATATTCTGGGTCGCTTTGTTAACCAACAGCCTGCGTCCACTTTACTCTCAACATTACCTTTTAAAAAGAAAGGAACTTTTTAAAAAGACTACTTTTGTAAAGCGGTGGTGCTATTTAATGGGAGTCTCCTTGGATGAAGGCATTAGACACATAAATACATCAATAAATAATGATCGATCGATAGACGGGTAAACATCAATCTGTCATTGCTGGAGCTTGGTGTGTGTTCAGTGGGGTGAGAGTGTAGCTGTGCCCTGTGGGGGGGTACAGGGGCAGAGGAGAGAGAGGCATCAGTCAGGATTTCACCCCCCCGAGCCACAGTCAAGCTGCACAGAGGGACCCCGGCCAATTCGCATGTTTCTCGCATTAACGAACCCAGTCGCAAATCCCCACCTTAGTCCTTGTAAATTCTTGGCATTTTTGTGTTGCTTTGCCTTTCCCACGTGTGCAGCGTGATTAATGTGACGGGGGGGTGGTGGTGGAGGGGCTCAGCAGCTCTGTTGTGTTTAATTTGACTTTCCTTTGGGCAACTTCTGTAACACTCACTGGGTACAACATGTCCCAGAATGCAAATCTGCCCATTTTGCCCTTTTTAAGTAAATAAACATGTCAGAGGGTCAGGCCAGGTTGGCAGCTCAGGGGGGTTCCCGGGTCCAGACCACTTAATGACTTTAGAGCAGGGTGTGCAATGTGACACTCACTACTCCTGCACTTTACTGCACTTCACAGCACTGCACTTTACTATACTGTACTGCACCTCACTGTACCGCATTACTGCACTTTACCATACTGTACTCTAGGTGAACTCACATTGTGTTGTGTTGTGTTGTGATCTGCTGTACTGTGTTGTGTTGTGCTGTGTTGTGTTGTGCTGTGCTGTGTTGTGCTGTGTTGTGCTGTGTTGTGCTGTGTTGTGTTGTGCTGTGCTGTGTTGTGCTGTGTTGTGCTTTGATCTGCTGTACTGTGCTGTGCTATCCCTCTACCAAAATAGCAGGGCCCTGCTTGCCAGGGGAAGGTGACGCCGGGGCTGTGTGTGACGCCTGTGTCTATTTTTAGGTCGTGTCTCGCTGCTGCAGAGTCCCCGTCCCCGTCCCCCCCGTCCCCGTGTCACTGAGAGGGACGCCTGGGCTGAGCAGGAGAGCCAGCCAGAGAGCGCAGCGGGGCAGAGGTCCCGAGCGACGACGAGACGACCGCCATGACGAGAGTGAGGATGCTGTGGAGCTCCTTGCTCTTCTTCGCCTTGCTGGCAGTGCAGCAGACCAGTGGGCTCAGTAAGACCACCAGCTCCTCTTCCTCCTCCCCCCGGATGAAGTTGGCCTATCAAGGTGAGCCCTCGACCAACCAACTAACTTACTTACACTGTGACTTTTTGACAGCATCAGCCTTGTGCGTCAGTCAACACCACCCTCAGCCAGTGTGCGACACTAAAACACTTCCCCCACCTCACTTCCTGTTTATATACCAGAGCATTCTTTAATACATATGAACACACACACACACGTACATACATACAGGGACTATTATAAAGACCTGTGAGCCACAGTTCGGCCTCATGGGGGGGTGGGAGTTGCTGCTGCTCCCCCAGATAAGAGCCGCAGTGAATGAGCCAGGCGCCCGCTGGGTCGCCCCTTATCAGATCAGCACAGGAAGTGACCCGCAGCCTGGCACACAGGGAAAGGTCACCTGGGCGAAGTGGGAGCAGACGGCTGGGGCGTCACCCAGAGAGAGGAGAGATGGGAGAGGAGAGAGGAGAGAGGAGGGAGGACGGAAGAGAGAGGAGGGAAGAGGGGAGAGAGAGACGAGAGAAGAGAAACTAGATCAAACTATCCTTCAAATGGACAGTGTCTGTATATGACACTGTAGTATGTGCATATTTATATATTATACATTTTGTACTATATATAATTTAAAGGTCTGCCTGTCCACACTGACACTCTGTGTGAAACTGATGCTCTTGGCTTTGTTGGCTCTCGGCTCTCGGGAGACATTGCCCTGAGCAGAGAGTGAAGTCACCTCCTCAGACAGGATGTCACCTGATAAAAATGTCCAGCCCAGCCAGGCGAGTGCACAGGAGGCTGAGCTGTGGAGATATTTCTCTGAGGATGAGTGATGGGCCTGCAGGACGGTATTAGAAATGGCCTGGGGGGGTGAGAAACCCTCTTTCATATCAATTAAAATCTATTATTTATCTGGAACGAGAACCCACCGAGGTGTGCAAATCCTTTCTTTCATTCCTGTCTTTGTCGGGTCGTTTTCTTCAGGGTCTGTTTATTCTATATGCGTAAGGACATGCATATTTAAACAGCTGTGCCCGTTAAGCAGGGTTTAATTTTAGTTTATGGCAGCGCACTTATTCCACAATGTTTGGCGCGTTTACAGCAGCGCTGAGATGGGGGGTGAGGGGTCAGGGTGAATTACACTCCACACAGGAGAACAGCAGCGTACGAGCTCAGCAACGCCTCTGTGTGTGTCAGTGTGTGTGTGTATGTCTGCGTGTCTGTAGGTGTGTGTTCTGTGCTGCCAGTTGTGTGGGAGTGAAGCGGAGTGCACGGTGTGTGTGGAGGTCTCTCTCAGTGCTCGGCCTGCCTCTGTGACTGTGGAGACCCTCAGTGGGGGGCCGGAGGGGTGTCTGAGCGCTGACTAGTGCCGAGAGACAAAGTAAAGAAAGAAAAACAAGGAAAATGGATAAAAAAACAGTTGAGCTGAGTGAGGATGTGGATGTGGGATGTCTTCCTCCCTCTGTGCTGCACAGCTGGCCAGATGTAATGCCGGTCCTGATTGGTTGGTTTCTGTTGGCTGCAGCTGAGCTTTGGAGGCTGCTGTAAAGGCACAGTTAAGTGCAGTGAAGCACAGTAAAGCCCACAGGGTTACAGGGAGAGGTAACCACAGTACAGACAGTGGGAAACAGGGCATTGCAAACTCCTGACATGAAAATGGGGGCATCAGAGAACGGCACAATACCAGAGCGAAGACTTTCATAAGCCGATGGTAAAATCATGAAAACAAAGCTGATGGGAAGTCTCAGCATCTTGCCAGGATTAGAAGTAGTGGTTGGATTGTCTGTCTTATGAATTTGGCTTTTTGCCTTCATCTCAGGAAACTCAGGCTCCACAATTCAGACTAATTATAAACATATGATATTTACACACGTATGGAGCACTCAGACACAGTTACACAGGGCACAGGCTACACATGTGCGTATGTTTGAGAAGAGGGTGAGAGCTTGCATGGAAGAAGAGGCTCCAGCAAAGTCTCACACACACACACAGTGATGTAGCAGTCGAGGGAGCTGGTCTGTGACACGCTGGACAGCAGTCCTCACCCAGGGGACACGTTTCGACACAGATGCTGCAACAGGAGGAGACAGATGATGTCATCCATCCCCCCATTAGGAGTAGTGTTGGAATCCTCTGTAGGTACTGTAGGCAGGCAGGGGGATCACCCAGTCCGGTCGTAACCCTGTGGGGGTTCTCAGCAGAGCGGTCCCTGTCCCACCACCTGCCCCCTCCATCTCCCGTCCCATCTGATCTCTGCTGATACAGATGACATGTCCCCAGTTGCTTTGGTGATAGAATACGCCGCGGTGCTTCTCTCCCTCTCCCTCCCTCTCTCTGTTGTGTTTTGTTTAGAGAGTGAAGTAACGGCCCTTTGCACCACAGCACTCTGACGCCTTTCTGATTAGCGCAGTGAGGTCAGGCAGTGATTGTGTGGAAACTCCTGCGCTCAGTGGCTGTTATCAGCTGGGTGGTGCAGTGGGACACACATGGCAGTGCCGCCTCTGAAGTGAGATCATGCCTGGGCCCCCAGTGCCAGCTCTAGCACTCATGCAGTGTGTCCCCACTGTCCCGCTACAGTACAGCATTGTTTTAACGCGATTGTTTAGCGTACTTTGTCACCGCAATATCAGTCGAATGTCAGCGAGAGGCTTGGTTGTTACGGGGGGCTGCTGCCAGGTGTTTCACCCTGACTCTGAACCCCGAAGAACCCAGTGTGAGGGATTGTCATGGCCATCGGACAGGGACCACAAAAGGATATTGTTATACCAATTGAGCAGGCCTCGATATGGACCTGGCGCTGTGCTGAGGGGGTGTCTGCTCTGTGCTGAGTGCTGAGTGGTGTGTCTGCGCTGTGCTGACAGGCGTGTCTGTGTTTGCAGATCTGGTGGCGTTCCAGGGGGTGCGTCGTTTTGAGCTGGAGCGCTCCTGCTGCTTCAACACGCTGCTGCTGGACGAGGAGAGGGGCCGGCTCTTCGTGGGAGCCAAGAACTTCCTGCTGTCGCTCAGCCTGGACAACATCGCCAAGCAGGAGCACAAGGTCAGCGCCCCCCCCCCCCCTCCGGCCCCCCAGCACCGTAGCCAGGCCACTGCCATAGCAACACGCCATCGCCATAATAAAACACCACGCCTCGAGACACGCCTTCGCCACGCCCCCGCCACGACCCACGCCACTGCCACGAGTCACACCCCCGACACACCACACGCCACCGCCACTACACACATCACTGCCACGCCACACACTACTGCCATAACACACTATCACCATAATAACCACCACTGACACGACACAAAACACCGCCATGACACACAACAGCACCATGCCACACAACTCCACCTCTGCCACGCCACACACCACCACCCCAACACCCACCACCACGACACAAACCACCGCCATGACACAGGGCTACTCCGGGTCACACAGGATGGAAAAACTCTCCACTGATTTGAAAAGCTGAACCAGCTCAGAACAGTCCGACTGTGAATGAACAGCCCTTACCTCTGACACACATCGCCCCCCCGCTGTGGCACTCTCAGCCATCCCCCGAAACACGCTTTCCATGACGCAGCGCAGGAGGTATTCAGTCTGCGATCTCCTCTGCTGTGTTCTTTTTTATTGTTCTGCTTTCAGAAGTGGGTTTCAGATTTGCATTGTTCTCCGCTGCTGTTTGTCTTATTCTGATTACTGAAAAAATAGAGAACCAGGGATTGAATTCGCCTGACATTCCCGGCATCCCACACTGGCATGGCTGGAGAGGAGAGTGGTTGGATTTTTGTGGGACGTTATTGGCAATAGTCTACTGCCTGCCCTGAAGGACCAAAGTCCTCTCCTCTCACATCCTCTCTCTTTCCTTCAGATTTACTGGCCGGCACCCGTGGACTGGCGGGAGGAGTGTAACTGGGCTGGGAAGGACATCAATGTGAGTACGACTGAGCCGAGCGAGAGGCGGCCGCAGGGCGGGGCAGCTGGGGCAGCACGGGGGGTCTGACGGCAGTTCTGTGGGGCTGAGGTGACCATGTCACCATGTGACCATGTGACAGGTTGCACGGCGCACCTCCTGGTTCAGGAGCTCACATGGGTGTGTGATTTTGGATGCGTGTGTGAGCATAGTTGTGTGTGTGTGTTTGTCTGGGTGTGTGTGTACTTGCGTGCGTGAGTTTGGGTGCGTGTGTGTGCATGTGTCTGTGTTATTGTGTGTGTGTGTGTTTGTCTGGGTGCATGTGTGTTTGGGTGTGTTTGTGTGGGTGCGTGGGTGTGTGTGTGGGCATGTGTGTCTACAGAGAGAAAATAACAGAACAGATACGTAATCAGCTCATAAAAACTCCGGTTGTTAAGAGCAGTGGATTGAGAGCTCGATAGAGAACATCTTGTACGGCAATAAAACAGCGTCCAGGTGTTGCGTCTCTTGGCTCACCTGTGCTCAGGTGACGTCTGGCTGCTCTCTGGCTGCAGGGGGGCTGTAAATAAACAGATGACAGTGTGGTTGATGTTTCTCCCTATGGCCGTGTCTGTGTGAGTGGAACACATGCGCAGAGACCTGTCTCAATTAAACACACACAGACTGAAGCACTGGGGGGCAGCCAGCGCTGGGAGAGGGTTTGGATGCTCCGGTGATTTATTGGCGCTGTACTGGTGATAATGCAGCAAAGAGAGATTTATTGCTGGCAGAGCACAGGCAGGCCTTATAAGGGCCAGAGCCCGCTTCACAGGTGGGTGAGAATGCTGGAGAGACAGAGCGGGGCAGTGTGTGTCAGTGTGTGTGTGTGTGTGTGTGTGTGTGTGTGTGTGCGTGTGCATGTGCGCATGTGTGAGAGTCAGAGTGAATGAGAGTCAGTGTGTTTGTCAGTTCATTACTGACTGATTTCAGCGCAGTCCTGTGAGATCCTCTCAATATTTTGGCCCTGTGTGCTTGCCGTAGCAGCGCAGCAGGCTGGAGCAGAGATGGGGGGGTGTTTAGTCATCAACAGAGAGGCCAGGCGAGGTGTTGGGTGTTGGGTGTTGATGAGTCTGGGTTTTCACTCACACGGCCGTGTAAACACAGGGGATCTCATGTCCACAGGGGCAGGGTTCTCGAGGGGCCAGAGGGGTTTCAGAGTGCTGGGGGTGATAAGTTGTCCAGATGGATGGACGGACAGACTGGGAGGGAAGCGGGTGGACGGACAGACAGACAGAGAGACCGATAGATGGACAGACACATGGACAGATGGACACACAGACAGAGAGATGGAAAGACAGACCCACAGAGATACGGACGGACAGATGGACAGACTCATGGACAGAGAGATGGACATACAGACAGATAGACAGACGGACAGTCTGCCTCTCCATGCTCAGACAGCTCTGCAGTTCCCCTCCACAGCCCTGAAAGCCGTCCCGTTCCCCAGCTGTGTTCCTCCCAGCCTGGGTCGAGCTGCAGGCATGAAGGATCCTGCTCTCGCTCAGGATGGGGGACTGCTGCCAGATGATGCACAGTAGCGACCCTGCAGCCCCCCACCTCACCCCAGCACCCCCTCTCCCCGGACCACCTGCGCGCAGTCTGATGAATTGCCCCGACTCTCACAGTGTAATGCATCTCGGTGTGTGTGGCTCGTCGGCCGGTGTGTCTGTGTTTGTGCTGGTGGGCAGAGGGGACTCGGGACAGGGGGACTCCCCAGGACATCCTGGCAGTCCGGCCACTCGATCCCTCCGCCCCCCCACTCCCTCCCCAGCAGCTGGACGGGACAACGGGCTCCATTCATGCAGAGGCTCGGGCTCACGTTACACCCGAGGAATGTGCGTGTGTGTTCCTGTGTGTTCCTGTGTGTGTGTGTGTTTATTTATCGGATGTCGCTTCGAGTTACGGTGATAAAACCCACGTCTCTCGTTCCGCGCTGTGTGTGTCGGCACTGTTTAAAAAAACAAAGACGACGCGGTTTACGAGAAATTCTCCTCTCTTGTTCCAGACAAAGGCTGTCATGTTGTTCCTCCTTGAAAACAGAATGAGTTGTCTAGTTTGGACACAACTGTAGACATCTGCCACCTGCACGAGAGCCTGATCTCCTGCCTCAGGGCCCTCTGAGACGAGAGCCAGGCTGCGTGTCTGATGCGTCTGTGCGTTGTGCGTCTGCTTGGGTCTGTGTCTGGGCTGCTTATTGAGGCTCAGCTGAGGACTTGACAGAAGTCTTGGTCCGAATTCCCCCTCAGAACCGTGGTGGGTGGGTTTGCCTGCACGGGCCCGACTTGGCATGATTTTGGATGGCACCGTTATGTGGCAGCGGCTCTTGTTCAAAGACGCAGCTCCCCCTGCCACTGCGGAGCTGCCCGGATCTTACAGGCCGAGCCATGCCTTCTGTGAGTCACTGCTAATGTCCTTCCTGATATGATTTCGGCCCAGGCCCTCCTCCCCGTCCCCGGGCCCTGCACTCCTGTGGGTTTAGCGCTCAGTGTTGTGGTGACTGTGGCTGCTTTTACCCCCCCCCCACTGCTTTTTATTGCCCGTTTGACCTTTTTCCATAGAAAGGGTGACGTAGCTCATTGCTTCTGTGGTCCACCTAATTTCCTGTCCTGCTGCAGGCTTTGTGTTCACAGTTACCCCCCAGCGATCAAAGCACCCTGGCTACCCTGCTGACCCCTGAGCCCCCAAGGACATTAATGGGACTGCATTCCGATTGATACAGTCTCTCAGTGTGTTTTTGTGCTCGGCCAGGGCAGGGCAGTGACGCGGTAGTGACGCACACGCTCCGTCACAGTTCACTCACCGGTTGTGTCGACACGCTGGTTTAGGGCCGTGCTAAAATAAACAACTGCCACCACTCCCTGCTGCCCCCAACCCCCCGGGAGACTGCACTCCGGCCTCTTCCCTCCCCAGTCCTGCTGTCCTGAACCGCGAGGAACGGCTCGACTCAGGGTCCCTGGGTCTGGTTTGATAGTTGCTCTCAAAGGAATTCACCCCCCTGGACTTGTCCACATGTTATTGTGTTACAACATGACATCAGAATGGATTGAATCATGTTTCTTATGTTTCTTATGATCAGGAGTTTTTGCCACAAAGTGAAAAATATCATCTGCAAATTGTTCTAAATGAATTACAGATACAAAACAGAAAATAGTTGAATGCATAAGAAATCACCCCTTCAGTCAATATTTGGTAGAGGCACCTTTGGCAGCAATTTCAGCCATGAGTCTGTGTGGCTAAGTCTCTACCAGTTGTGCACATCTGGATACAGCCATTATTGCCCATTCTTCTCTGCAAAATTGCTCAAGCTCCATCAAGTTTGATGGGGACCTTTGGTGAACAGCAATTTCAAATTCTTTCCACATATTCTCAGTTGGATTGAGGTCTGGGCTTTGATTGGGCCACTCTAGGACATTGACATTTTGTTTTTAAGCCACTCCAGTGTGGCTTTGGCTGTATGTTTGGGGTCATTGTCCTGCTGGAAGATGAATCTTCTCCCAAGTCCCAGGTCTCTTGCAGACTTCAGCAGGTTTTCTTCCAGGATTTCTCTGTACTTTGCTGCATCCATTTTGCCCTCTATCTTTACAAGGTTTCCAGGGCCTGCCGCAGAGAAGCATCCCCATAGCATGATGCCGCACCACCATGCTTCAGGGTAGGGATGCTGTTCTCAGGATGATGTGCGGTGATAGGCTTGCACAAAACATAGCGCTTAGTGTTGAGGCCAAAAAGCTCTATTTTGGTTTCATCAGACCTGAGAATCTTCCTCCACTTGGTCTCAGAGTCTCCCACATGCCCTCTGTCAAACTCCAGCCCAGATTTGATGTGAGATTATACTTCTCACTTTGACATGATGGACATTGTCTGTGTTGATCAGCGGCACAAACTCCTGATTAAATCCATTCTGACGTCATGTTGTAACACATGGACAAGTGAATAAAGTGAATACTTTTGAGAGCTGCTGTAGATTGATCCTGAGTGAATTCGATAGATGGGTAGATTCCGTTCCCTGTGCCGTGCCCAGTGTGGGGGCCGAGGGACGGTCTGCGCGGAGCCCCTGCCTCTCTCTGTGTCCCTCTGCCCTCGGGGAGCGCAGCCTGCAGTCAGTTGGAGGCGAGCGGTGAAAGGGGAGGGGGTGGGTCTGCGGTGAGGTCAGAGTTGAGGAGGGCGACCCGGACCTGAGTTCCGGCATTGTCCCAGGGGATCCATTGGGGCGATCAGCCATCCTGCTGTGTTCAGTCACATGATCTGTGCAGTGAAGCCACTGAGATGCGGCCCCCTTTCTCTGGTCACTCATTAACAGCCTGTCAGCTCCTGCACTTCAAAGGCTCTGACTGCAATTAAAATCTGCTCCAGCCCCCCCCACCCCCGCCACCACCTCCTCTCTGCCCCCCCGTCCTCTGTCACTAATTGAATGCCGTCCTGCCGCAGGAACAGTAGGCGATGTGGGGGGGGCTCGGGTCCGTGTGTCAACAGCTTAATTGATGTGTAAACGAATCCCCCAATCAGGCTGCTTTTCAAAGGGCTTTTCAGACTCCCTGCTGCTCCTCGGCTTTGTGTCAGAGTGAGTGTGTGTGTGTGTGTGTTTGTGTGTATGTGTCTGTGTGTGTGTGTGTGTGTGTGTGTGTGTCTGTGTGTGTGTGTGTGTCTCTGTGTGTGTGTGTGTGTGTTTGTGTGTGTCTCTGTGTGTGCGTGTGTGTTTGTGTGTGTCTCTGTGTGTGTGTGTGTGTGTCTCTGTGTGTGCGTGTGTGTATGTGTGTGTGTCTCTGTGTGTGTGTGTGTGTGTGTGTGTCTCTGTGTGTGTGTGTGTGTGTCTCTGTGTGTGCGTGTGTGTCTGTGTGTGTTTGTGTGTCTCTGTGTGTGCGTGTGTGTTTGTGTGTGTCTCTGTGTGTGTGTGTGTGTGTCTCTGTGTGTGCGTGTGTGTCTGTGTGTGTTTGTGTGTGTCTGTGTGTGTGTGTGTGTCTCTGTGTGTGTGTGTCTCTGTGTGTGTTTGTGTGTGTCTGTGTGTGTGTCTCTGTGTGTGTTTGTGTGTGTCTCTGTGTGTGCGTGTGTGTCTGTGTGTGTCTGTGTGAGTGTGTGTTTGTGTTTGTGTGTGTCTCTGTGTGTGTTTGTGTGTGTCTCTGTGTCTGTGGGGCAGGGGGTGGGGGGGCGATGGGAACCAGCTGTCTGAGTCCTGGTTAATGAGCTGGAGCTGCCAGTGAATTCTGATCACCCCTGCGATCTGGCGCCTCCCTGGCGTCACCGCAACCGACACACCTGGCGTCGGGGGGTTAATAGGTAACCTTCAGGTACCGGAGCACGGGCCCCTCAGGTTGGCATTCGTTAGCCGTTTAGTTCTTGCTCAGTGAACAGGACCCGCCTGATGAATACATAGCACTCAGAGTAACTGTATCTGGGTCTGGCAGATGTGCGGCAGGACCGTAACTCCAGACACTGTAGCAAATCAGCCGCCCTGATGGAGGGAGTAGGGCGGTGTGTGGGGGTGGAAACAGCTGTGGGGTGATAGTGTCAGAGCCCCCCCACACAGGAACACGGGGATCACGGTGGCTCCGCAGTGAGGAGGTGGAGAGTCTGTGGTGTTTTTATTATTGTTATCTGCGTCGTCATCGTTATTATGATGAGTGTATTCGCTGGCAGATGCCCGTGCGACTGCCAGGAGTCACAACAGACTCTCCTCACACAAGGTGCCTTGTCACAGCCGGTGCGGTCAAGCATGCTAGTGACAACAGTGCTCTGTCAACACAGTGCAGCCCAGGGCCGCTTTTCTTGCCCAGTGTGTGCTGTGCCCGTCGGTGTGTCTGTGGGTCTCTGTGGGCGCAGTGTGTCTGTGGGTCTATGTGGGGCACAGTGTGCCAGTCAGTGTGTCTGTGGGTCTCTGTGGGCGCAGTGTGTCTGTGGGTCTCTGTGAGCGCAGTGTGTCTGTGGGTCCCTGTGGGGTGCAGTGTGTCTGTGGGTCTCTGTGGGCGCAGTGTGTCTGTGGGTCTCTGAGCGCAGTGTGTCTGTGGGTCTCTGTGGGGTGCAGTGTGTCTGTGGGTCTCTGTGGGTGCAGTGTGCCAGTCAGTGTGTCTGTGGGTCTCTGTGGGGTGCAGTGTGTCTGTGGGTCTCTGTGGAGTGCAGTGTGTCTGTGGGTCTCTGTGGGGTGCAGTGTGTCTGTGGGGTGCAGTGTGTCTGTGGGTCTCTGTGGGGCGCAGTGTGTCTGTGTGTCTCTGTGAGCGCAGTGTGTCTGTGGGTCCCTGTGGGGTGCAGTGTGTCTGTGGGTCTCTGTGGGCGCAGTGTGCCAGTCAGTGTGTCTGTGGGTCTCTGTGGGGTGCAGTGTGTCTGTGGGTCTCTGTGGGGTGCAGTGTGTCTGTGGGTCTCTGTGGGCGCAGTGTGCCAGTCAGTGTGTCTGTGGGTCTCTGTGGGGTGCAGTGTGTCTGTGGGTCCCTGTGGGGCGCAGTGTGTCTGTGTGTCTCTGTGGGGCGCAGTGTGTCTGTGTGTCTCTGTGAGCGCAGTGTGTCTGTGGGTCCCTGTGGGGTGCAGTGTGTCTGTGGGTCTATGTGGGGCACAGTGTGCCAGTCAGTGTGTCTGTGGGTCTCTGTGGGGTGCAGTGTGTCTGTGGGTCTCTGTGGGGTGCAGTGTGTCTGTGGGGTGCAGTGTGTCTGTGGGTCTCTGTGGGGTGCAGTGTGTCTGTGGGGTGCAGTGTGTCTGTGGGTCCCTGTGGGGCGCAGTGTGTCTGTGTGTCTCTGTGGGGCGCAGTGTGCCCATCAGTGTGTCTGCGGGTCTCTGTGCGGCGCAGTGTGTCTGTGGGTCTCTGTGCAGCGCAGTGTGTCTGTGTGTCTCTGTGGGGCGCAGTGTGCCCATCAGTGTGTCTGCGGGTCTCTGTGCGGCGCAGTGTGTCTGTGGGTCTCTGTGCAGCGCAGTGTGTCTGTGGGTCTCTGTGGGCGCAGTGTGTCTGTGGGTCTCTGTGCAGCACAGTGTGTCTGTGGGTCTCTGTGGGGCGCAGTGTGTCTGTGGGTCTCTGTGGGGCGCAGTGTGTCTGTGGGTCTCTGTGGGGCGCAGTGTGTCTGTGGGTCTCTGTGGGCGCAGTGTGTCTGTGGGTCTCTGTGGGGTGCAGTGTGTCTGTGGGTCTCTGTGGGCGCAGTGTGTCTGTGGGTCTCTGAGCGCAGTGTGTCTCTGGGTCTCTGTGCGGCGCAGTGTGTCTGTGGGTCTCTGTGGTCGCAGTGTGTCTGTGGGTCTCTGTGGGCGCAGTGTGTCTGTGGGTCTCTGTGGGTCGCAGTGTGTCTGGGTCTCTGTGGGCACAGTGTGTCTTTGGGTCTCTGTGGGCACAGTGTGTCTGTGGGTCTCTGTGGGCGCAGTGTGTCTGTGGGTCTCTGTGGGTCGCAGTGTGTCTGTGGGTCTCTGAGCGCAGTGTGTCTGTGGGTCTTGGTGGGCGCAGTGTATCTGTGGGTCTCTGTGGGCGCAGTGTGTCCTTGGGTCTCTGAGCGCAGTGTGTCTGTGGGTCTCTGTGGGCGCAGTGTGTCTGTGCGTCTCTGTACGGCGCAGTGTGCCAGTCAGTGTGTCTGTGGGTCTCTGAGTGCAGTGTGTCTGTGGGTCTCTGAGCGCAGTGTGTCTGTGGGTCTCTGAGCGCAGTGTGTCTGTGGGTCTCTGTGGGCGCAGTGTGTCTGTGGGTCTCTGTGGGCGCAGTGTGTCTGTGGGTCTCTGTGGGCGCAGTGTATCTGTGGGTCTCTGTGGGCGCAGTGTGTCTGTGGGTCGCAGTGTGTCTGTGGGTCTCTGTGCGGCGCAGTGTGTCTGTGGGTCTCTGAGCGCTGTATGTCTGTGGGTCTCTGTGGGCGCAGTGTGTCTGTGGGTCTCTGTGGGCACAGTGTGTCTGTGGGTCTCTGTGGGCGCAGTGTGTCTGTGGGTCTCTGTGGGTGCAGTGTGTCTGTGGGTCTCTGTGGGTGCAGTGTGTCTGTGGGTCGCAGTGTGTCTGTGGGTCTCTGTGCGGCGCAGTGTGTCTGTGGGTCTCTGTGGGCGCAGTGTAACCCGTCCCATCCCTGTCTCTGTGTTTTGCAGGTAGACTGTGTGAACTATGTCAAGGTCCTGCACCACTACAACCGCACACACCTGTACGCCTGTGGGACCGGTGCCTTCCACCCCACCTGCGCCTTCGTGGAGGTTGGCCAGAAGATGGAGGTGAGCCCCCAGGAGCCTGTCTGTCCCTCTCCCTCTCTCCCTCTCCCTCTTTCCCAGGGTTTTCGATATTCCTGGCATCGACATTTCTGGGAAATAGGAACCAGATTTTCGCTTTTTACTCCTGTACCTGCATATCGGCTCGCTACTTATAGATTTCACTGTCAAAACATCTCATTTCAAGCTCGAATAGGCTTGTACATCTATCATCCATTTCCCGGGAATCACAGCTCTCATTCCTGGGAAATGAGAACCGTAGTTTTTGACTATTCTCGTCCTGGTCCAGGTGCTCCTGGCCTTCCTCCTTCGCTCTCTCCCACTCCGTTCTCCTTGTCTGCCCTGCCTTTTCTTATCTCTCTCTCTGTCTCTAATTCGTTCTTTGGATGCCAGTCAGTCAATACAGTTTAACCAAATAAACCCTGTGAGTTTGTACCCTTTAGTCAATGTTAAGTAAATAAATACATAAATATCACAGGAGCTAAGCAACGGGGCCGTTATCTCGGCTTCGGTTCATGTCTGGCGCCGGCCAGCTGGCTGGGCGCCGCTCCTGGGCCGAGTCCTGAGAGGAGCCCCAGCCGACAGGGAGGCGTGTGGCCCCTGTCCTCAGACCTGCCTGCCGCCGGCGCTGGGCGTGGATGTCTCTGTAACCTGGCCTCCACTCCTTTTCCAGGACCACGTGTTCAGGATCGACCCCTCCAAGGTGGAGGAGGGCAAAGGCAAGAGCCCCTACGACCCGCGGCACCAGGCCGCCTCGATTCTGATTGGTGAGTCCAGCCGGGAGCCGCCCAGTGCCACCTGTGGGGGGGGAGTGCTGTTGACTTTTCGTTCAGTGCTTTGATGTCCAGCTGAGGAGGGTGTGTCGAGTGCGATCGAGTCACTGCAGTAGCTGTACTGAGACATCGAGGAGCTCTCGTCCAAGTGATAGTTAGAGGCCGTCTCAGTGTGTGTGTCTCTGAGTGTTTGTTTGTGTGTGTGTGTGTGTCTCATTGTGTGAGTGTGTGTGTGTGTGTGTCTTATTGTGCGCATGTGAGTGTGTGTGTCTTATTGTGCGCATGTGTGTGTGTGTGTGTGTGTGTGTGTGTGCGTGTGTGTGCGTGTGTGTCTCTGTCCCAGTCTAGGATTGTTGCAGAAGCATGAATCCATTTTCAGGGCTGACGGGCAACTGGCAGTGAGAGTGTCACTCTGTGGGATGGATGGATGGATGGATGGATGGATGGATGGATGGATGGATGGATGAATGGATGAGTGTGATAGACAAGGGGGATGGATTTGTTGTGCTATTGAGGTCCAGAGAGATCTTTTCCTACTTGTGCTGCTCTGCCTGCTGGGGTCTGAGGCAGCAATGAGGAGACAACGCCCTCTAATGGTCTGGAGAGGAAAAACAGACATTTTTTTAATGCTTTTTCAGGATTGATGCTGTTTGTGAACAGAAGTGCTCTCTTCAGTCGCCACTCTGAGAGATTATGCAGGAAAAAACATGAGTGTGGAAAGCAAGAGCCTGTGAATGTGGGTGAACAGAAACATAAATGAATCAGGACTGAATTGAACAGTAATAATGCAGCAGATATTCTGTGTGTGTGTGTTTGCATATTCTCAAACACATGTCCAGTGAGTGTCCGCAGTGACTGTCCCCTCTGTCCCCCCAGGAGACGAGCTGTACTCGGGTGTGGCCACCGACCTCATGGGCCGGGACTTCACCATCTTCCGCAGCCTGGGCCGGCGCACCTCCATCCGGACCGAGCAGCACGACTCGCGCTGGCTGAACGGTGAGGCGCCGACACACACAACCACCCAGGAGAGAGGAGACCGGGGGGGGGACCTCCATAGAGCAGGAGATCCTTTTCCTTACTGTGATCCTTTTGTTGGAGGCAATTTATACAACCAGATCATCTGTTAATATGCTAATATTTGGAAAAATAAAGTTTCTGGAGTTTGTGTTGTGAGCAGGTGACCTGCTCAAAGGGAGGATGTACAGCACCGCAGGAACTGGCCTGCTCTAACCCTCGTGTCTCTGTGTCTCTCTCTGTGTTGTCTCTGTTTGTGTGTGTGTGTCACAGAGCCCACGTTCATCAATGCCTTCTGGGTGCCCGAGAGTGAGAACCCGGATGACGACAAAATCTTCTTTTTTTTCCGGGAGACGGCCGTGGAGGGGCAAGGCCTGGGCAAGTCCACCTTCTCCCGGATTGGACAACTGTGCCGGGTGAGCAGCCAATCACGGTGCGGCAGGACGTTAGAACGCACCGCGCTGAGCATTCCTCTTCCACGCGGCGCACAGAGGGGACACAGCCAGGCGCTTGATTGGGTTATTGCTGTGGTCGGAGATCATTCCACCATAGTGTTTCTGAAGTACAAACCCATTTGGGATTTTAGACACAATAACATAAGGAGGTACTACAGGCACTAGCAGAATTTAAAACAAACAAATCACCTGGGCCAGATGGGATGTTTCCAACAGTACTTAAAGAAATTAGGGAAATTATTTATAGGCCGCTAACTCAAATATTCTAAATGACACTTAGAACAGGGGATGTGCCAACTGACTGGAAGACAGCAAATGTCAAACCAATCCACAAGAAAGAGGACAAAACTGAGCCAAGAAAATTACAGACCAATCAGTCTCACCTGCATCACCTGTAAAATGATTAGACAGAAAATAGTGGAGAATCTCAATGAAAACCATATTCTTTGGAGATAGTCAACATGGGTTTAGACGAGGCAGATCATGTCTTACTAATTTATTGGAGTTTGTTGAACATGCAACTGCAGCTGTAGATCATGTGAAAGCATATGATATGATATACTTAGATTTCCAAAAAGCTTTTGATAAGGTTCCACACCAAAGACTGATCCTCAAATTGGAAGCTGTAGGCATTCAGGGTAATGTAAGTAGATGGATTATGAACTGGTTGATGTCTAGGAAGCAGAGGGTGTCAATTAGAGGAGTTGCTTGTAACTGGAGTGAGGTTGTTAGTGGAGTTCCACAGGGATCAGTACTAGGGCCTGTGCTTTTTCTAATCTATATTAATGATCTGGACTCTGGGATAGTTAGCAAACTTGTCACATTTGCAGATGATACTAAAATAGGCGGCTCAGCAGATACAATCTCGGCAGCACAGGCTATTCAAAGGGACTTAGATAATATTCAGTTGTGGGCCGACACCTGGCAGATGAAATTCAATGTGGACAAGTGCAAGGTAATACATGCAGGTAACAAAAATGTCCACTATAATTACACTATGGGAGGAATATAACTAGATGAAGTAACGCATGAGAAAGACCTAGGAGTCTATGTGGACTCCTCACTTTCTCCATCCAAACAATGTGGGGAAGTGTAGCTGATGCGGGTTGGAGCTCCCCGCCCCGGGATTCACCAGCGCACCTCCGAGCGCTCCGCACCGCAGCGGCTCCAGCGCAGTACAGTGTAGTACAGTGTTAAGCCCTCTATGCCAAAAGACTGGCTCTCCCACCGTGGGAGGCCCAACACTGTACTACTTTTACTGAGGGGTTACGTCACTTTGCAACGTGCTCATTATAATCCGAATGAGCCCCGTTACAGAAGCAATAAAAAAGGCAAACAGGATGTTAGGGTATATTGTCAAAAGTGTAGAATAGAGATCAAGGGCAGTGATGTTCAGACTGTACAATGCACTAGTTAGAGCTCATCTGGATACTGTGGACAGTTCTGGGCTCCACACTTCAAGAAAGATATCGCTGCTCTAGAGGCAGTTCAGAGGAGAGCAACCAGACTTATTCCAGGTCTGAAGGGAATGTCCTACTGAGAGACTGAGGACCTGAACCTTTTCACCCTGGAACAGAGGAGACTACGTGGGGACTTGATTCAAGTCTTCAAAATCATGAAAGGCATCGACCACATCAAACCAGAGGAGCTTTTCCAGATCAGCAGGGACACACGCACCTGGGGACACAAATGGAAATTGGGCTTCAAGGCATTCAAGACAGAAAACAGGAGACACTTCTTCACACAGAGAGGCGTCACAATCTGAACAAACTCCCCAGCGATGTGGCTGAAGAGACAATTTGGGAACATTCAAAAACAGACTGGATAGGATCCTTGGATCACTGAGTTATTAATGAACACCAAACGAGCACGATGGGGCGAATGGGCTCCTCTCGACTGGACACTGTCTTATGTTCTTATGTGCACATACACACAGACACGCTTTACACACACAGTGGTAGGCAAACACTGACCAGTAAGCCGAGAGACAAATAGGCGCCAGTTAACACAACTCAGAGGTTTAGAAGGACAAGGGGACATAAGACTGGGACAATCCCCTGCAGCTGTGACCTGCATGTGTAGTTGTGAGCAGCGCATCACAGATCTAAAATTCCAAATGCGTGTGTGCGCTGGCCTGTGTGTCGTGAAGCTGATGGAGGCGTGCTGTGTTGCTGTGTTTCAGAACGACATGGGCGGGCAGCGCAGTCTGGTCAACAAATGGACCACCTTCCTGAAGACGCGTCTGATCTGCTCGGTGGTAGGCAGCGACGGCAGCGACACCTACTTCGACGAGCTGCGTGAGTCCCCGCCCCCCCGCCAGGTCCCCCTGACGCACAGCTGTTGAGCTCCACAGGGAGAGACGCAGTCCAGAGCCGGTGTGCTGTGCAGCGTGTCTTTAAAGAAACGCAGATATATTACTATATCCTCTCTGCTCTGTGTTCATTAATGATTGTATTAATTAATACTACTACTAATAGTAATAATAATGATTCTTTCTTCATTGGCCTGTCTCTGCCATGACTCCGAGCTTGAGCCTGTAGTTCAAACTAGATGTTCCCAGTTAGACAGACACACTTGACAAGACAATGTCTGGCGACCTCTCTTGACCTTCTGACCTCTTGACCTCTGCCTCCTCCAGGGGACGTGTTCCTGCTGCCGACCAGAGACAAGAAGAATCCCCTCGTCTACACGGTGTTCTCCACGTCAAGGTGAGAGGGCAAGGAGCTGCCTGGCGTGTTTTCTGTCCAGCGCCTCGTGTCCCGGCTCGTGTCTCGTGTCTGTGTGCTGGAGGGTCACTGGGGGGGGTAGAGGCCCTGCAAGGTTAATAGCCCCAGGTTAGCTGCACCACTTCTGGGAGACATAAATCCACCACAGAAGAATATATCTACCACCGTAATATGTGTGACCATGCCTCGAATTCCTGCCGTAGGAATCCTGATGGCTGATCTCAAGCCTGGCACAGTCCGCTACGGCACATAAGCGTCAGTCAGGACAGCAGATTGTGCCCTGGGGCAGAACATCAGACTGGTGTGGGGGTGCAAAATTAGTCTTTGTAGTGTAGTTAATTTTTCTCGCATAGAGATCAAATAAGAGAGAGAGAGAGACATGGGGAGTGGTGAGAGAGAGAGAGAGAGAGAGAGAGAGAGAGAGAGAGGGGCTGCTCGATGGCTCTGGAGAAATGAAAGCACTGAATTTGCCGGCGCTGTCCCGGTGAGCGTCGCCGCACTGACGGTGCCGGGCGCAGGAGTGCATTGGTGCTGCTGACGCGGTGTCTCTGTCCCTCTGTGTCCCGCAGCAGCGTGTTCCGAGGCTCAGCCGTGTGTCTGTACACCATGAGCGACATCCGCCGGGCCTTCCTGGGGCCCTTCGCACACAAGGAGGGGCCCAACTACCAGTACGTCCCATTCCAAGGCAAAGTGCCGTACCCACGGCCCGGCATGGTGAGCCACGCCCACTTCCCTCTCTGTGTGCTCTGTGTTGTTATTATGTTCTGCTGTTTTACTTTATTAAATGTTGTATAACTGTTGAGACGCGACCTGATTAGAGATTCTTCCTCCTCCTCCTCCTCCTCCTCCTGTGTCCCTCAGTGTCCCAGCAAGACGTTCGGGAGCTTCGAGTCGACCAAGGAGTTCCCAGATGACGTGATCCAGTTCGCTCGGCACCACCCCCTCATGTACAACCCCGTGTACCCGCTCAACCGGCGGCCCGTGTTCCTGCGCAGCAACGTGGACTACAGCTTCACGCAGATCGCCGTGGACCAGGTGGGCGCGGCCGACGGGCAGTACGACGTCATGTTCATCGGCACAGGTACCCCCCCACGTCTTCCACGCTGAAATTAAATGGACGTCTGGGTGGTGATGCTTTGTTGTGTGCAGATGTGGGCACCGTGCTGAGGTCTGTGTGTCTGTGTGTTGTGTACAGATGTCGGCACCGTGCTGAAGGTGATCTCGGTGCCCAAGGACAGCTGGAAGAACATGGAGGAGCTGCTGCTGGAGGAGCTGCAGGTGTTCAAGGTGAGGAGGGGTCTTGGAGAGATGTGTGAGTTGGGGTATGGGTTTGTGTGCGTACTCGATTGTTGTGTGGGCGTGTCTGTGTGCATACAGGGGTGTGTGTGTGAGTGTGTGGGTCTCAGTGTTTTCTGAATTGATTCACTCAGTGTATTCTCGGCTACTCTAACTCCTCTCCGGTTGCCTCTGCAGGACTCCTCCTCCATCACGAACCTGCAAATCTCCTCTAAACGGGTGAGTGGACACTGCACCCTCGGGCCCCCTCACAGCCCTGCGCACATAGAGATCCGAAACCCTCCCAACACTTTCAAAACATTCACAGACACTCGGATGACAGACTGAAATGTGTCTGTAATACATCCTATAGATATGAAATGTACAGAAAGGACACAGAGTTGGTGCCGGCCCAGTAGAAGCCCTACAACATCTGTGCCATGTTCCTAATACATACATGTACACTGTAAAGGCCCCTCCCCGCTGTGGTAACGTGTGTGTTGTGTCGTCTCCAGCAACAGCTGTACGTGGGCTCGGAGACGGGGCTGGCGCAGGTGCCCCTCCATCGCTGCAGCATCTATGGCAAGGCCTGCGCCGAGTGCTGCCTGGCACGGGACCCCTACTGCGCCTGGGACGGGACGTCCTGCACGCGCTACCTCGCCAACACCAAGCGGTACGCCCCCCGCCCCCTGCAGCGCTCTCCCTCGATCTCTGTCCAGTCACGCTGTTTATACATGATGTCCTCGGTCCTCTGTCTAAATCTGAGTCCCTGTGTGTGTTGATCTGCAGGCGCTTCCGGCGTCAGGACGTGAGGAACGGAGACCCCAACACGCTGTGCTCTGGAGGTGGGTGTCTGACACAGCCGACCGGGGCCGGTGGTGCGGTTGGCCAGTTCAGTTCGAGTGACACACTGACCGCACGGGACCCTGAGGGGCGTGGACAGTATCTCCCTTCTCTCCCTCGCTCTCTGGGCACACGCACGTCTAGTCCGAGACAAAGGGAGAGAGAGGGGAGGAGGTGAAGTCATCGGTTGTGCGTGGCATGACATCATATTTAGAAGGTCAAGGGGATTGTTTTCCCCCTGAGAGAGCCGTGATGTCATCGCCCCAAACAATGCTTTTATCAACAGAGGAGTCTGTTCTCAAAACCGAAAGCATTTTTTTTTTGAGTGATAGAATGGGAATGAGAGAAACCCAGACAGGGCTGTTCTTCCTCAGGCTGGGGGGTGAATGGCCTTAGTCTTTTTTGGTTGCTTTCCCTGAGAACAGTATGTTCAGATGACACACGGGCTGGCACTGCCTCGGTGTCACACGGATGTACGGCGCGTCACACACGCCAGCCCAGGCTGGGCTGGGGATCCGGCAGACAGAGTTATTCTCACAACCTGGAACCTTGATAGATAAACCCTGCCTCCCTCCATCCCCCTCTCTACTCCCTCTCTCTAATCACTGTTCTTCTCCCCCCCCTCTGTCTCTCTCTCTCCGGCGGTGCAGACCATCACAAGCCCCGGGTCCTGGAGAAGAAGCTCTACGGGGTCGAGGGAAGCAGCACCTTCCTGGAGTGCATCCCCAAATCGCTGCAGGCTCAGGTCACCTGGACCTTCCAGCTCCGGTCCGACAGCGTCCGGGAAGAGGTGAGGGGTGGAGGGAGGATGGGAGAGAGGGAGGGAGAAAGGGAGAGAGAGAGAAAGGGATGGAAGGTGAGAGGGAGGGTGTGAAGGAAGGAGGGAGAGGGAGAGAGATCAGAACAGAGACCCCAGCTGAGCCGGCGGGGCTCAATTGTGACAGAGGCTGTGTGCGGTAACCTCTGCGATCACTAACCTGTGTGCGTGTCTTTAATTGCATGTGTTTTATTGTGTGTGTTTAATTGCGTGTGTTTTATTGTGTGTTGCAGCTGCGGCTGGACGAGCGAGTGCTGCAGACGGAGCGCGGGCTGCTGCTGCGGAGCGTGTTGAAGCGTGACACCGGCCTGTACCAGTGCCACGCCATGGAGCACGGCTTCACGCAGACCCTGCTGGGCATCACGCTGGAGGTCGTGCCCTCCGACCCCTACGCCCGGCTCGACCCCCAGGGCCACACCTCCTCCTCCTCCAGTCAGAAGCTGTGGTACCGCGACTTCATGCAGCTGGTGGACCACCCCAACCTGAACGCCGTGGACGAGATGTGTGAGCAGTTGTGGAAGAGGAAGAACCGCCAGCCGGGGAAGACGGCCGCCGACGCCAAGCCCGCGGCTCCGCCCCTCGGGGTGCGTGTCGGCGCCAGCAAGTGGAAGTTCGCCAAGGAGATCCGCAAGGGCCGGAACCGCAGGACCCACGAGCCCAAGCTCCCGCACCGAGCCCCCCGCAGCACCAGGGAGTGGTGAGAGAGAGAGAGAGAGAGAGAGAGAGAGAGAGAGAGAGAGAGAGAGAGAGAGACAGAGACAGAGAGACTGGAACAGAGGTCCACACCCCCCACCCACGGGTACACTCTCCTCCCTGGATATTTATACCCTTCAGCCCCCACCCCCACCCCCACCCCCACACCCTCCCTCTGTCCCCTGACCCCCTCATGAGCACCAGGACCCCCCCTCAACTGAGCCCTGAAGCCTCCCCTGACTGGGGGGCCGGACACGACCCACCCAATCACCTCAATCCCAGGACCCCCTCCCTGCTGCTCCATTCTTTGGTGGTTGTTGTCGTTTGTTTATATATTTATATATATATATATATATATAATTTAATTTTTCCTCTCTAAACTCCTTAACTGGAATAACGCACACAAGCACACACACGGACACACAAGCACACACACACACACAGCTCGTGACCGTATGGAGTCAAAGCTCGGACGATGAGCTTGGACTTGGACTTTGCTCTTACAGATATATATACTGTACATATTTTTTCTTGCTTCTCTTTTTTTATTCCTGTTAAACTAAGAGCTCAGAGGCCGAACCCCCGGCCCTCCTAGTGAGACCAGCTCTCTCTGCGACCCTTGCCACTGCAAACCGCTTCGGAGACGCCCGAGACACCTCCACGTCCTCCGTCTCTCTGAAGAGCTCGCACATTAACCACCACAATGGACAGCAGAGACGACACAGAGAGCGAGGGATGATCGGTCGTTGTTGGGGGATCAGAGGAGGTCCAGGGGACGGAGCTGATCGGTCATTGATCAGTGTTGTGTGTTTGCTCTGCTTCTGAAGGATGGGGGGGAATCGAATTGAATGTCCCGGGCCGCCCAGGTCCTGCTGACACAATTCATTACAATCCAAATGCATTTCCTAGCAAACTCCAGAGAAAACAGAACCAAAGACAACACCACGACGGTTCGGGTGTTTAAGTTGTGTAGGAGGTGTTTGTCGTGGGTGTTTCGGGGGGCTCAGGGTACTGATTTTGGGGACAGAGTCTGCCGGTGTCCTACTGAGCCTCACCTTGACGGACAGCGGCCGACAGAGACGCTCCAGAGAAGCGGGTCTCACCTCACGCCTCCCTCCTCCCTGCTGGCCTCCGTGTCTGTGTTTCTCTCCCCGTGTTTAAAGTGAAACTCATCTACATTTGTGTTACAGGTTGTGTGTGTCATTGTCTTGTGTTTGTGCATCTGACGAATGTGTCCTGGACACCTTACTACGGAATCAGAATGAGACGCCTTAAGCTATTTAAGTTGAGCATTACCGTTTTATTTAAGGACAGACCATTGTCATATTGATGTCAAAGTGATGTCAGTAATAATAATAATAATAATAATAATAATAATAATAATAATAATATTAATAATATTAATAACAGTAACCGGAGTTGTGTGTGTGTGTGTGAGTGTGTCTGTGTGTCTCTGTGTGTGTGTCTGTGTGTGTGTGTGTCTCTGTGTGTGTGTGTGTGAGTGTGTGTGTGAGTGAGAGTGACAGAGAGTGTGCGTGTGTGTGTGAGTGTGTGGGTGTGTGTGAGAGTGTGTGGGTGTGTGTGAGTGTGAGTGTATGCGTGTGTGTGAGTGTGTATGTGTGTGGGTGGGTGAATGTGTGTGTGTGTGTGCGTGTGAGAGTGTGTGTGAGTGCGTGTGAGTGTGTGCGTGTGTGGGTGTGTGTATGTGTGTGGGTGAATGTGTGTGTGTGTGTGCGTGTGAGAGTGTGTGTGAGTGCGTGTGTGGGTGTGCGTGTGTGAGTGTGGGTGTGTGTGTGTGAGTGTGTGTGGGTGTGTGAGTGTGTGTGTGCGTGTGTGAGAGTGTGAGAGAGTGTGTGGATGTGAGAGTGTGTGGGTGTGTGAGTGCGTGTGTGGGTGTGTGAGAGTGTGAGTGTGTGGGTGTGTGTGAGTGTGAGTGTATGCGTGTGTGTGAGTGTGTATGTGTGTGGGTGAATGTGTGTGTGTGTGCGTGTGAGAGTGTGTGTGAGTGCGTGTGAGTGTGTGCGTGTGTGTGTGAGTGTGGGTGTGTGTGTGTGAGTGTGTGTGGGTGTGTGAGTGTGAGTGTATGCGTGTGTGTGAGTGTGTATGTGTGTGGGTGAATGTGTGTGTGTGTGTGCGTGTGAGAGTGTGTGTGAGTGCGTGTGTGGGTGTGTGTGTGAGTGTGAGTGTGGGTGTGTGTGTGTGAGTGTGTGTGGGTGTGTGAGTGTGTGTGTGCGTGTGTGAGAGTGTGTGAGAGAGTGTGTGGATGTGAGAGTGTGTGGGTGTGTGAGTGCGTGTGTGGGTGTGTGAGAGTGTGTGGGTGTGTGAGAGTGTGTGTGTGAGTGTGTGGGTGTGTGTGAGTGTGAGTGTATGCGTGTGTGTGAGTGTGTATGTGTGTGGGTGAATGTGTGTGTGTGTGCGTGTGAGAGTGTGTGTGAGTGCGTGTGAGTGTGTGCGTGTGTGTGTGTGTGTGAGTGTGTGTGGGTGTGTGAGTGTGTGTGTGCGTGTGTGAGAGAGTGTGTGGGTGTGAGAGTGTGTGGGTGTGTGAGTGCGTGTGTGGGTGTGTGAGAGTGTGTGTGTGTGTGTGAGTGTGTGAGAGAGAGTGTGGGTGTGTGAGTGCGTGTGGGTGTGTGAGAGTGTGTGAGAGTGTGTGTGTGTGTGAGTGTGTGTGTGTGAGTGTGTGTGTGTGAGTGTGAGAGTGTGAGAGTGTGTGTGTGTGTGTGTGTGTGTGTGTGAGAGTGTGTGGGTGTGTGAGTGTGTGCGTGTGTGTGTGTGTGTGAGAGTGTGTGAGAGAGTGTGTGGGTGTGTGAGTGTGTGCGTGTGTGTGTGTGTGAGAGTGTGTGAGTGTGTGTGAGAGTGTGTGAGAGAGTGTGTAGGTGTGTGAGTGTGTGTGTGTGTGTGTTGAGGCTGTGGGCGGCAGAAGGCAGGATGGCTGTGAAGTTGCAGGTGTCAGGAGCGTGACCGCACACTTCAGGATCGCGTCTCCCTTGTGGAGTGGAGCCCCCTGTGTGCCGGAGGGCAGGAGGGACAGCACTGCCGTTTGTCTCCCCGGCCCCCGGGAGGCGGATTATGATTTTTAAGGAGTTGCATTTTGGCGACACCAGGACTTTGCCAGGATTGTGGGTTCGGGCTGGCTCGGTTCTGTTTGAAAGACGGGTCTGACTGTAGGTCTCTCGGTGCAGCGCGGCCTGTCAGCACAGCCGGGGTGTATAAACCGCTAGGGGTTCGGGTAGCCTGGGTGAGGGCCAGGACTGGGGGTTCACGGTGATTAAAGGTCGAAGGTCAAAGTTCACGGGGTGCACTGTAATCTTTGAGTCACTGTGGAGGAGTGTGGTGTAAATTAACACAATAATAAATAAAACTGAAAAAACTGAGTGACGTAATGGCTTTGGTTTGTGCGTGAGAGAGAGAGAGAGAGAGAGGGGGGGGGGGCCTTTGTCTGCAGGTTGGTGTGGGACTTATTTGTTTGGTTTTGTTGCGTGTTTAATTTCCTGCACAAATCATGATAACAAACATAGTTAAACATGGTACAAATGTGTTAAATCATGGTTAAAATGTGTGGTGTAGCATGGTACAAATATGGTAAAGTATAGGAACAGACAGAGGCTTTCAGCAGGATCTCGTCTCTTTTACCCCCGCTGCAGATGGTTACAGATCTGACGCAGGTGGCTTTCTGCCCCACTTGGCTGGTGTGAGCCTCACGCTTGTGTCCTGACACGTGTGTCTGCCTGCCTGCCTCCACAGAAAAGTAAAAAGTAAATGATTGGGAAAACAAAAACCCCAAAGCCTGGATAAATCACAGTAAACCTCTGACAGAGCAGTAACCAGTGGGAAACAGCTAGGAGGTCGCTCACTGCCAAACAGCGGGACAGCGTCTCCTTACTGGGACAGGGTGTGTGTGAGCAGGGGGACAGAGTGAGGCGCACCCCCCCACAGCCTGCAGCCTCATCACACACAAGAGCAGCAATACACTTGAGTAGCTATGTCTCTGTGCTTCCCTGCTTCCCTTTTCTTGTTCATGTTTAATCTCTCAGTCCATTTCTCTCCCTCTGCCACCCCCCCTTTCCCATTTCCCACCATCTCCCCTCTTCTGCTCCCCACCCTGCACTGCTCCACCTCTCGCTGGGCCGAACTCGCAACGTTTACCGTCCCCATCTGTTCCTCCTTCATGAGAAAAAAAAGCGTTGCATTAAAGGCAATTTTAATATTTATTACTAGATTCAATAATAGCCCGCTGTTGTGTGCAGTAGACTTGGTGCCTTGCTGCACACCTGTTGCTGTCTGCTGTCTGCTTTCTGCGTTATAAATAAAGCCATTTGCTTGTACCTGAGTGTGTCCGTGCTGCGTCCTCAGAGATCTTGCCCAACCTGCACGGAGAAAGGGGTGATCGTGAGGCCCCCCTCACAGTAAACTAACTGAGGACGGCGTAGTGAACTGGTGATTTAGTGCACACACATCCCCCGTGGCACTGTCACACTTATCTCATCAGTTCCTTCCAATTCATGTTGATTACTGTGTGCATCAAATGCCAGCAGCCGACATGTTTTATATGTAGACAATTGTTTCAGTTAAAGGAAAATATGTAACAAACATATAAGCTAGTTGAAGAAGAGAATTGTAGTGATTGGTTTAACCTGTTTTAATTTCATAGAGTGCGTTACTCCACACAGAAGACATTTCTACTTATAAAGGCATGTTTTGCTTTTCTGAAGCTGTAATTAGAGTACATTATTAAATGCAACCTTTGTCTCTTTGGGGTTGGGCAAAAGCTTCACGTTTTATAGGACATGCCTTTTTAAAGTACATTGCTTGGTTTGTACGGAACTTCCAATTTCTGATTAGTTAACTGTGTAAAAAGTGGGCCATGCCCCCAGTATAGCTCCAAAGGCATCCTTACCAGACAATTTATGCTTACATATACCGTCAATCTTTTTTAAACATTAAGAACATCTTAACAAATGCTTAAGTACACTGTTCTTATGAGTAACTAACATGAGTCCCTACTATGTTAATACATTGTAATTTGGGAGACCTATTGTAAAGTGATACCTTAAATAATTTAACAAATATTATCAATACTCAGCTCAAAACATAATTTTCTATGTATATGTATATGTATATATATATATATATATATATATATATATATGGTTGTATCAAAGTGTTGGGATAGTGTGGTCCCCACTTAGTAATAAAAATGTGTGTGTGTATGTGCGTATGTGCGTAGACCAGAACACACGGGTTAGAATAGCAGCACTCTGGGTAGGAAATGCAACAATAAACAGTCAGGTTATAGGAGGAGCTTGTTTCTTGATTGTATTTAATCATTCATTTTTAAGGAAATGCATGCTCTTGGAAACAGATGTCAAGGGTCAACACACTTTCCACTGAACTGTGCTGTAGGGTTTCTCAGCTCCACAGCACTGTTCAATAACACACAGGAACCCATATGTTTGAGACAATCTTAATTTCTCTGATTTAAAACAGTTGTATTTAAAACATTTTCAGGAACAAACTAGAAAGATTGAATTTCCTCAATAAGCAGAATGCAAGTATCAGTGTAATAACTCCACTGTTCCTTGTCTGGTTTGTTGTATTGATTTATTTTTTTTAATCTTATCGTTGTCTATTAAGTTGCAGCTGCTGTTATAAAAGCCCTGTGTTACTAAACACTGCAGTTACACAATTTCAGCTCAACTTTCTAAAGGGTTGCCAGACTAATCATTCACGTTAATCATTGTTTCTAAGATAATGGCAGGACCCTCACTATGGTTCCAGAGTGGTTCATCTCTCTCCTTCCTCATCCTGCCTTTCTGCTCTGATCTACAGCTTCTCTTCCCTGTACTCAGCACAGAGAGAGAGCGCAGACTGGCACCTGTACTCCCCGTACTGTGTTTTACTGCGCCCCCCCAGAGTGACAGTCAGCTGGACTGGCATGTTCACTTCCACCTCCTCCCTCAGCACCTTCACAGTGAGCTTGGTGTGCAGAGGGACTTTGGCTGGCAGGCTGACCTGGACCTTCTTCCTCTCGGTCTTGGTGTTGCTGCTTCCCTTTTCCACAGTGAAGGTGTTGCTCACAGAAACGCTGAATTCGGTCTTCACCTTGAACACGTCTACGGAGAAAGTCGTTCCCACAGTTATCTGAGTGGAGTTGCTGAAGTTGAAGGTCTCGGTGACCGTGCCCTCATACTCTCAGCTCAGCTCTGCGGAGAAGCTCTGCTCGTGGTCACTGTGGTTACAGCTGCAGATGGAGTCGATGGTGATGGACCTTGTCTGCTCCTCCTTCTTGTCCCACAGGATCTCCGCTGTCACAGTCGGCCTCCCTGGCTTCAAAGGGCGCAGGTGGGACAGCCGGTCATCGAACCAACTGCAATGAGGACTGTCTTGACCAGCTCTCACAACCATCTGCCACCCACCTCTGTCTGGATGTTGATACAGGACCCAGGCTCCTCTCTGCACCTTGTGGGAGGACACCGTGTCATTGAAGGATCCGTAGCTCAGGTTGGTCTCGCAGGTGAGGACGATGCTTCTGCCTTATAGTCTGAGTCCTCATACAGCATGATCTGAGGGTCTGACAGGTCCTCGGTCACCAGCTGCAGGGAAGAGATGGTGTCATATGCATCTATACTGGCATAGTCTCCTTCCTCAAAGATCCACTGTTGTCCTTGATAGTCGGGGTCTTTATACAGCACCCAGGGTTGCCCAATCACCTTGCAGATGCAGTTATCTAAGTTGACGTCTCTTAGGTTGGGGACGTCAGAAGTGAACTCTCTGCTGACCCCCTGGTAGTCAGCTCGATCATAGACGATGATCTTGCTCATGCAGTGTGTGAGGACTGTGAGGACTGCGCAGTTAGACCTGAGAGAGAGTCTGTGAGCTGAGAGAGGAACAGAGGCTCCTAATATACTGTCCCTCAGAGGGACGGCGCTGGGCGGGAGTGGGATTGTATAGGATGGTTTCAGATCCAATCTGATAAGCTAGAGCTTTTGAGCATGTTAATTATACACATTTTATTCACAGTAACTTTTGGAATTATTTATTTAAAAAGCAAAAACGATGTATTATATATTTGTTGAAGTACTTTCAGATCAGTTTAAACTTTCCATGTATTTATTTCCCAGTTTACTGAAGTAGTTGTTTCTGAAAATATGATCATATTTAACCGGTGAAGCTAATAAAGTTGATCAGCCATAACATTATGACCACTGACAGGTGAAGTGAATAACACTGATAATCTCGTTATCAAGACACCTGTCAGTGGGTGGGATATATTAGGCAGCAAGTGAACATTTTGTCCTCAGAGTTGATGCGTTAGAAGCAGGAAAAATGTGCAGCATAAGGATCTGAGCGACTTTGACAAGGGCCACATTGTGATGGCTAGACGACTGGGTCAGAGCATCTCCAAAACTGCAGCTCTTGTGGGGTGTTCCCGGTCTGCAGTGGTCAGTACCTATCAAAAGTGTCCAAGGAAGGAAAAGCAGTGAACCAGCGACAGGGTCATGGGCGGCCAAGGCTCACTGATGCACGTGGGGAGCGAAGGCTGGCCCGTGTGGTCCGATCCAATAGACGAGCTACTGTAGCTCAAATTGCTGAACAAGTTCATGCTGGTTCTGATAGAAAGGTGTCAGAACACACAGTGCATCGCAGTTTGTTGCGTATGGGGCTGCGTAGCCGCAGACCAGTCAGGGTGCCCATGCTGACCCCTGTCCACTGCCGAAAGCGCCTGCAATGGGCACGTGAGCATCAGAACTGGACCATGGAGCAATGGAAGAAGGTGGCCTGGTCTGATGAATCACGGGTTCAAGGTGTTGACTTGGCCTCCAAATTCCCCAGATCTCAATCCAATCGAGCATCTGTGGGATGTGCTGGACAAACAAGTCTGATCCATGGAGGCCCCACCTCCTTACAGGACTTAAAGGATCTGCTGCTGACGTCTTGGTGCCAGATACCACAGCACACCTTCAGAGGTCTAGTGGAGTCGCCTCGACGGGTCAGGGCTGTTTTGGCGGCAAAAGGGGGACCTACATCTACAAGGCAGGTGGTCATAATGTTATGGCTGATCGGTGTATAAGTTATTCAGACTGTACCAAGCTAACAGGTTAATTTTTCGCTGTGATCAGCAGGTGTTTATTTTCAGCATGCCAGGCGCTCGATCGGTTCGTGTTAAAGAGGGAACGTGTGTCAGCTGCTGTTTCAATGTTTGTGTTCTTTGTGATGTGTTTGTGGAAGATACATGTGAAAGGGAGGAGGGGCGAGAGGACATGTCTGGCTTGTCTCTAATGATTGTCCTGCAGCTGCATTGTGAGCCCGTGTTTGAGATCTTCTTTGGACATATTGTATTGTTTCACAATTTTGTTTGCTCATCATTTTCAATGTGTGTTTTTTTAAGAAACTATTTGCTGTGGTTTATTTTTCTAACGCATATATTGACTGGTGACATTGGCGTTAATTACAATAACATCTCTTGCTCTTGTTGGGCTGAAATGAATGCTGGTCGCCTTCTAGTGGCGATTGTCATGTTGTATCTGCTGTGTGTATTGTCATTTGTTTTAACAACTATTTTATTCTTGTTAGCTGTGCAGGAAACAAGTAGTTAATTCTACTTGTGCCTCTGCTTATGCATGGTGGTTAGCACTGCTACCTCACAGTTCCAGGGTCCCGGGTTCGAGTCTTGGCTCAGGGTGCCTGTCTGTGTGGCGTTTGTATGTTCTCCCAGTGTCTTCGTGGGTTTTCTCTGGGCACTCTGGTTTCCTCCCACTGTCCAAAGACATGTGGGTCAGGTTGATTGGTCTTGCTAAATTGCCCTGTGTGTCTGTGTGTGTGTGTGTTGCACAGCGATGGACTGGCATCCCATCCTGGGTGTGTTCCTGCCCTATGCCTAGCAGGATCAGCTCTGGCTTCCCTGCAACCCTTGCCAGGATAAGTGGTTTCAAAAATGGATGGGTGGCCTCTGCTTACTCTTATTTATTTAGGAGGGATTTGCAGTGGCGAACCTGGCCCTATGTTTGAGTATTTCTTTGGGTGAAATTCCCAGGGTTGCGTATTCTAAACTGCCGTTTGTCTCCCCGGCCCCCGGGAGGCGGATTATGATTTTTAAGGAGTTGCATTTTGGCGACACCAGGACTTTGCCAGGATTGTGGGTTCGGGCTGGCTCGGTTCTGTTTGAAAGACGGGTCTGACTGTAGGTCTCTCGGTGCAGCGCGGCCTGTCAGCACAGCCGGGGTGTATAAACCGCTAGGGGTTCGGGTAGCCTGGGTGAGGGCCAGGACTGGGGGTTCACGGTGTATTAAAGGTCGAAGGTCAAAGTTCATGGGGTGCACTGTAATCCTTGAGTCACTGTGGAGGATTGTGGTGTAAATTAACGACGTTAATTAATGACGTAATGGTTTGGTGTGAGAGGGGGACTTACTTGTTTGGTTTGTTGTGTTTGGTTTCTGCACAGGTTTTGTCCTAAACAGCTGCAATGCTCTGCGCCGCCTCTCGAAGTGGTTATTGTTAGCGCTTTTCCACCGACGAGGAGCCGGTGTCCGATCTGGAGCCGCTCTTGCTTTTCCCCGCAGGAGACGCGTCTCCCGGCCGCTCGGAGCCGCTTTTTCTGGAACCGAAAACCTGCTGGTCCGGAACCGAAGAACAGTGACGTCAGGGCCGGGGGGCGGGGTTAAGTCGTCTCCACACAAAGTGATTGGCTGGAGTTCAGCCGCCATGTTTGAAATGAGCGAAACCAGCCGCGAACAGCGGCCTGTCAGAGACACTACAGTAACTATGTGTCTCACAGGTCAATGACTAGTTAGTTGTTGTCAAATGGCAGCGATGAGAGACGACTGAGCGCAGCTTCGTGTCAGGACAGCCGTGTTACCGCGAGATTATGATGATGAGAGTTAATGCGAGACAGATTGAACAGAAGCGCTGTTTGTAATGAAGCGCCGCTACGAGTCATGTGTCCCGGGTTGGTTTGCGCATGATTTATAATGTGAATAAATTCATTTTCTTAGCACAGGGCGAATTACACAAACCATACATATTGTACAGTAAGAGAAGATCAAATACACAGTGAGAGCTGTTACAGACTTCATCAATCAGCACAATTTCCCATCAAACCATTAACATCACCTGAGATCATCGACAGGTTATTGATCTGCCCAGGACTGCGCCGCAAACACCCCCAAAACAGCCGCATCCATAATCAATAGGCTAGCCTATAGTCATTGTTTTTTAAATAAGAATAAAAGTAAAAATACGCCACAAAATGAATGAAGATGTATCCACTCATACAAAGTATATTCATAATGAACGGTGTGCGCGGTGACGAATGCATGTATTTTATTCAATACAGTAAAAGTGTCTGAAATAGCGAATCGGTGTAAATCCCTTAATGCATCAATACAAATAAAAGGCTGAGTTATCTTAGCATATTCGTAAAGCTGTATTTGCGTTTCTGCTTGTCTACATGTGATCTCGTGTTTTTTGTGTTGTTTTTCACATTGAGTTTGATTGGGATGTATAACAGGGTTTGAAGTCGCAGTCCTCGGTGCTGATTATTATTCTGTGTGATGCTATATTGAGTTTGATTGGGATGTATAACAGGGTTTGAAGTCGCAGTCCTCGGTGCTGATTATTATTCTGTGTTTCTCTGGGAACGCCCACACCAGTGACGTCAGCGCTCGGTTCCAAAACCGGTGTTAAAGCGGACGGTTCACTAAAGATCAGCTGATCCAGTCCGAGCAGCGGCTCCGGCTCCAGCACCGGCACCATGTCTGTGGAAAGCGCTATGAGGTGGAACACCGCTATGAGGTGGAAAGCGCTATGTGGTGGAACAGCGCTATGAGGATGGAAACCGCTATGAGGTGAAACAGCGCTATGAGGTGGAAAGCGCTATGAGGTGGAACAGCGCTATGAGGTGGAAAGCGCTATGAGGTGGAACAGCGCTATGAGGTTGAAAGCGCAATGAGGTGGAACAGCGCTATGAGGTGGAACAGCGCTATGAGGTGGAAAGCGCTATGAGGTTGAAAGCGCTATGAGGTGGAACAGCGCTATGAGGTGGAAAGCGCTATGAGGTGGAACAGTGCTCTGAGGTGGAACAGCGCTATGAGGTGGAAAGCGCTATGTGGTGGAACAGCGCTATGAGGTGGAAAGCGCTATGAGGTGGAACAGCGCTATGAGGTTGAAAGCGCTATGAGGTGGAACAGCGCTATGAGGTGGAAAGCGCTATGAGGTGGAAAGCGCTATGAGGTGAAACAGCGCTCTGAGGTGGAACAGCACTATGAGGTGAAAAGCGCTATGAGGTGGAAAGCGCTATGAGGTGGAAAGCGCTATGTGGTGGAACAGCGCTATGAGGTGGAAAGCGCTATGAGGTGGAACAGCGCTATGAGGTTGAAAGCGCTATGAGGTGGAAAGCGCTATGAGGTGGAACAGCGCTATGAGGTGGAAAGCGCTATGAGGTGAATCAGCGCTATGAGGTTGAAAGCGCTATGAGGTGGAACAGCGCTATAATGGTTGAAAGCGCTATGAGGTGGAACAGCGCTATGAGGTGGAACAGCGCAATGAGGTGGAAAGCACTATGAGGTGGAACAGCGCTATGAGGTGGAACAGCACTATGAGATGGAACAGCGCTATGAGGTTGAAAGCGCTATGAGGTGGAAAGCACTATGAGGTGGAACAGCGCTATGAGGTGGAAAGCGCAATGAGGTGGAAAGCACTATGAGGTGGAACAGCGCTATGAGGTGGAACAGCGCTATGAGGTTGAAAGCGCTATCAGGTGGAAAGCGCTATGAGGTGGAACAGCGCTCTGAGGTGGAACAGCGCTATGAGGTGGAAAGCGCTATGTGGTGGAACAGCGCTATGAGGTTGAAAGCGCTATGAGGTGGAACAGTGCTATGAGGTTGAAAGCGCTATGTGGTGGAACAGCGCTATGAGGTTGAAAGCGCTATGAGGTTGAAAGCGCTATGAGGTGGAACGGCGCTATGAGGTGGAACGGCGCTATGAGGTGGAAAGCGCTATGAGGTGGAACAGCGCTATGAGGTGGAAAGCGCTATGAGGTGGAAAGCGCTATGAGGTGGAACAGCGCTATGAGGTGGAACAGCACTATGAGGTGGAAAGCGCTATGAGGTGGAAAGCGCTATGAGGTGGAACAGCGCTCTGAGGTGGAACAGCGCTATGAGGTGGAACAGCGCTATGAGGTTGAAAGCGCTATGAGGTGGAAAGCACTATGAGGTGGAACAGCGCTATGAGGTGGAACAGCGCTATGAGGTGGAACAGCGCTATGAGGTGGAAAGCGCTATGAGGTTGAAAGCGCTATGAGAAGGAACAGCGCTATGAGGTTGAAAGCGCTATGAGGTGGAACAGCGCTATGAGGTGGAAAGCGCTATGAGGTGGAAAGCACTATGAGGTGGAAAGCGCTATGAGGTGGAAAGCACTATGAGGTGGAACAGCGCTCTGAGGTGGAACAGCGCTATGAGGTGGAACAGCGCTATGAGGTGGAAAGCGCTATGAGGTGGAAAGCGCTATGAGGTGGAACAGCGCTATGAGGTGGAACAGCGCTATGAGGTGGAAAGCGCTATGAGGTGGAAAGCACTATGAGGTGGAACAGCGCTCTGAGGTGGAACAGCGCTATGAGGTGGAACAGCGCTATGAGGTTGAAAGCGCTATGAGGTGGAAAGCACTATGAGGTGGAACAGCGCTATGAGGTGGAACAGCGCTATGAGGTGGAACAGCGCTATGAGGTTGAAAGCGCTATGAGAAGGAACAGCGCTATGAGGTTGAAAGCGCTATGAGGTGGAACAGCGCTATGAGGTGGAAAGCGCTATGAGGTGGAAAGCACTATGAGGTGGAAAGCGCTATGAGGTGGAAAGCACTATGAGGTGGAACAGCGCTCTGAGGTGGAACAGCGCTATGAGGTGGAACAGCGCTATGAGGTGGAAAGCGCTATGAGGTGGAAAGCGCTATGAGGTGGAACAGCGCTATGAGGTGGAACAGCGCTATGAGGTGGAAAGCGCTATGAGGTTGAAAGCGCTATGAGGTGGAACAGCGCTATGAGGTTGAAAGCGCTATGAGGTGGAAAGCGCTATGAGGTGGAACAGCGCTCTGAGGTGGAACAGCGCTATGAGGTTGAAAGCGCTATGAGGTTGAAAGCGCTATGAGGTTGAAAGCGCTATGAGGTGGAACAGCGCTATGAGGTGGAAAGCGCTATGAGGTGGAACAGCGCTATGAGGTTGAAAGCGCTATGAGGTGGAAAGCGCTATGAGGTGGAACAGCGCTATGAGGTGGAACAGCGCTATGAGGTTGAAAGCGCTATGAGGTGGAACAGCGCTATGAGGTGGAACAGCGCTATGAGGTTGAAAGCGCTATGAGGTGGAAAGCGCTATGAGGTGGAACAGCGCTCTGAGGTGGAGCAGCGCTATGAGGTGGAAAGCGCTATGTGGTGGAACAGCGCTATGAGGAGGAAAGCGCTATGAGGTGGAACAGCGCTATGAGGTTGAAAGCGCTATGAGGTGGAACAGCGCTATGAGGTTGAAAGCGCTATGAGGTGGAAAGCGCTATGAGGTGGAACAGCGCTCTGAGGTGGAACAGCACTATGAGGTGGAAAGCGCTATGAGGTGGAACAGCGCTATGAGGTTGAAAGCGCTATGAGGTGGAAAGCGCTATGAGGTGGAACAGCGCTCTGAGGTGGAACAGCACTATGAGGTGGAAAGCGCTATGAGGTTGAAAGCGCTATGTGGTGGAACAGCGCTATGAGGTGGAAAGCGCTATGAGGTGGAAAGTGCTATGAGGTGGAACAGCGCTATGAGGTGGAACAGCGCTCTGAGGTGGAACAGCGCTATGAGGTGGAAAGCGCTATGAGGTGGAACAGCGCTATGAGGTGGAAAGCGCTATGAGGTGGAACAGCGCTATGAGGTTGAAAGCGCTATGAGGTGGAACAGCGCTATGAGGTTGAAAGCGCAATGAGGTGGAACAGCGCTATGAGGTGGAACAGCGCTATGAGGTGGAAAGCGCTATGAGGTTGAAAGCGCTATGTGGTGGAACAGCGCTATGAGGTTGAAAGCGCTATGAGGTGGAACGGCGCTATGAGGTGGAACGGCGCTATTAGGTGGAAAGCGCTATGAGGTGGAACAGCGCTATGAGGTGGAAAGCGCTATGAGGTGGAAAGCGCTATGAGGTGGAAAGCACTATGAGGTGGAACAGCGCTCTGAGGTGGAACAGCGCTATGAGGTGGAAAGCGCTATGAGGTGGAAAGCGCTATGAGGTGGAACAGCGCTATGAGGTGGAAAGCGCTATGTGGTGGAACAGCGCTATGAGGTGGAAAGCGCTATGAGGTGGAACAGCGCTATGAGGTTGAAAGCGCTATGAGGTGGAACAGCGCTATGAGGTTGAAAGCGCTATGAGGTGGAACAGCGCTATGAGGTGGAAAGCGGTATGTGGTGGAACAGCGCTATGAGGTTGAAAGCGCTACGAGGTGGAACAGCGCTATGAGGTTGAAAGCGCAATGAGGTGGAACAGCGCTATGAGGTGGAACAGTGCTATGAGGTGGAAAGCGCTATGTGGTGGAACAGCGCTATGAGGATGGAAACCGCTATGAGGTGGAACAGCGCTATGAGGTGGAAAGCGCTATGAGGTTGAAAGCGCTATGTGGTGGAACAGCGCTATGAGGTTGAAAGCGCTATGAGGTTGAAAGCGCTATGAGGTGGAACGGCGCTATGAGGTGGAACGGCGCTATGAGGTGGAAAGCGCTATGAGGTGGAACAGCGCAATGAGGTGGAAAGCGCTATGAGGTGGAACAGCGCTATGAGGTTGAAAGCGCTATGAGGTGGAAAGCGCTATGAGGTGGAACAGCGCTATGAGGTGGAACAGAGCTCAGAGGTGGAAAGCGATATGAGGTGGAACAGCGCTATGAGGTGGAAAGCGCTATGAGGTGGAACAGCGCTATGAGGTGGAACAGCGCTATGAGATGGAAAGCGCTATGAGGTGGAACAGCGCTATGAGGTGGAAAGCACTATGAGGTGGAAAGCACTATGAGGTGGAACAGCGCTATGAGGTGGAAAGCGCTATGAGGTTGAAAGCGCTATGAGGTGGAAAGCGATATGAGGTGGAACAGCGCTATGAGGTGGAACAGCGCTACGAGGTGGAAAGCGCTATGAGGTGGAAAGCACTATGAGGTGGAACAGCGCTATGAGGTGGAAAGCACTATGAGGTGGAAAGCACTATGAGGTGGAACAGCGCTACGAGGTGGATAGCGCTATGAGGTGGAACAGCGCTATGAGGTTGAAAGCGCTATGAGGTGGAAAGCGATATGAGGTGGAAGAGCGCTATGAGGTGGAACAGCGCTATGAGGTGGAAAGCACTATGAGGTGGAACAGCGCAATGAGGTGGAACAGCACTATGAGGTGGAACAGCGCTATGAGGTTGAAAGCGCTATGAGGTGGAAACCACTATGAGGTGGAACAGCGCTATGAGGTGGAAAGCGCTATGAGGTGGAAAGCACTATGAGGTGGAACAGCGCTATGAGGTGGAACAGCACTATGAGGTGGAACAGCACTATGAGGTGGAACAGCGCTATGAGGTGGAACAGCGCTATGAGGTGGAACAGCGCTATGAGGTGGTACAGCGCTATGAGGTGGAACAGCGCTATGAGGTGGAAAGCGCTATGAGGTGGAAAGCGCTATGAGGTGGAACAGCGCTATGAGGTGGAACAGCGCTATGAGGTTGAAAGCGCTATGAGGTTGAAAGCGCTATGAGGTGGAACAGCGCTCTGAGGTGGAACAGCACTATGAGGTGGAAAGCGCTATGAGGTGGAACAGCGCTATGAGGTTGAAAGCGCTATGAGGTGGAAAGCGCTATGAGGTGGAACAGCGCTCTGAGGTGGAACAGCACTATGAGGTGGAAAGCGCTATGAGGTTGAAAGCGCTATGTGGTGGAACAGCGCTATGAGGTGGAAAGCGCTATGAGGTGGAAAGTGCTATGAGGTGGAACAGCGCTATGAGGTGGAACAGCGCTCTGAGGTGGAACAGCGCTATGAGGTGGAAAGCGCTATGAGGTGGAACAGCGCTATGAGGTGGAAAGCGCTATGAGGTGGAACAGCGCTATGAGGTTGAAAGCGCTATGAGGTGGAACAGCGCTATGAGGTTGAAAGCGCAATGAGGTGGAACAGCGCTATGAGGTGGAACAGCGCTATGAGGTGGAAAGCGCTATGAGGTTGAAAGCGCTATGTGGTGGAACAGCGCTATGAGGTTGAAAGCGCTATGAGGTGGAACGGCGCTATGAGGTGGAACGGCGCTATTAGGTGGAAAGCGCTATGAGGTGGAACAGCGCTATGAGGTGGAAAGCGCTATGAGGTGGAAAGCGCTATGAGGTGGAAAGCACTATGAGGTGGAACAGCGCTCTGAGGTGGAACAGCGCTATGAGGTGGAAAGCGCTATGAGGTGGAAAGCGCTATGAGGTGGAACAGCGCTATGAGGTGGAAAGCGCTATGTGGTGGAACAGCGCTATGAGGTGGAAAGCGCTATGAGGTGGAACAGCGCTATTAGGTTGAAAGCGCTATGAGGTGGAACAGCGCTATGAGGTTGAAAGCGCTATGAGGTGGAACAGCGCTATGAGGTGGAAAGCGGTATGTGGTGGAACAGCGCTATGAGGTTGAAAGCGCTACGAGGTGGAACAGCGCTATGAGGTTGAAAGCGCAATGAGGTGGAACAGCGCTATGAGGTGGAACAGTGCTATGAGGTGGAAAGCGCTATGTGGTGGAACAGCGCTATGAGGATGGAAACCGCTATGAGGTGGAACAGCGCTATGAGGTGGAAAGCGCTATGAGGTTGAAAGCGCTATGTGGTGGAACAGCGCTATGAGGTTGAAAGCGCTATGAGGTTGAAAGCGCTATGAGGTGGAACGGCGCTATGAGGTGGAACGGCGCTATGAGGTGGAAAGCGCTATGAGGTGGAACAGCGCAATGAGGTGGAAAGCGCTATGAGGTGGAACAGCGCTATGAGGTTGAAAGCGCTATGAGGTGGAAAGCGCTATGAGGTGGAACAGCGCTATGAGGTGGAACAGAGCTCAGAGGTGGAAAGCGATATGAGGTGGAACAGCGCTATGAGGTGGAAAGCGCTATGAGGTGGAACAGCGCTATGAGGTGGAACAGCGCTATGAGGTGGAAAGCGCTATGAGGTGGAACAGCGCTATGAGGTGGAAAGCACTATGAGGTGGAAAGCACTATGAGGTGGAACAGCGCTATGAGGTGGAAAGCGCTATGAGGTTGAAAGCGCTATGAGGTGGAAAGCGATATGAGGTGGAACAGCGCTATGAGGTGGAACAGCGCTACGAGGTGGAAAGCGCTATGAGGTGGAAAGCACTATGAGGTGGAACAGCGCTATGAGGTGGAAAGCACTATGAGGTGGAAAGCACTATGAGGTGGAACAGCGCTACGAGGTGGATAGCGCTATGAGGTGGAACAGCGCTATGAGGTTGAAAGCGCTATGAGGTGGAAAGCGATATGAGGTGGAAGAGCGCTATGAGGTGGAACAGCGCTATGAGGTGGAAAGCACTATGAGGTGGAACAGCGCAATGAGGTGGAACAGCACTATGAGGTGGAACAGCGCTATGAGGTTGAAAGCGCTATGAGGTGGAAACCACTATGAGGTGGAACAGCGCTATGAGGTGGAAAGCGCTATGAGGTGGAAAGCACTATGAGGTGGAACAGCGCTATGAGGTGGAACAGCACTATGAGGTGGAACAGCACTATGAGGTGGAACAGCGCTATGAGGTGGAACAGCGCTATGAGGTGGAAAGCGCTATGAGGTGGAACAGCGCTATGAGGTGGAAAGAGCTATGAGGTGGTACAGCGCTATGAGGTGGAACAGCGCTATGAGGTGGAAAGCGCTATGAGGTGGAAAGCGCTATGAGGTGGAACAGCGCTATGAGGTGGAACAGCGCTATGAGGTGGAAAGCACTATGAGGTGGAACAGCGCTATGAGGTTGAAAGCGCTATGAGGTTGAAAGCGCTATGAGGTGGAAAGCACTATGAGGTGGAACAGCGCTATGAGGTGGAAAGCGCTATGAGGTGGAAAACACTATGAGGTGGAACAGCGCTATGAGGTGGAAAGCGCTATGAGGTGGAACAGCGCTATGAGGTTGAAAGCACTATGAGGTGGAAAGCACTATGAGGTGGAACAGCGCTATTAGGTGGAAAGCGCTATGAGGTGGATCAGCGCTATGAGATTGAAAGCGCTATGAGGTGGAAAACGATATGAGGTGGAACAGCACTATGAGGTGGAACAGCGCTATGAGGTGGAACAGCACTATGAGGTGGAACAGCACTATGAGGTGGAACAGCGCTATGAGGTGGAAAGCGCTATGAGGTGGAACTGCGCTATGAGGTGGAACAGCGCTATGAGGTGGAAAGCGCTATGAGGTGGAACAGCGCTATGAGGTGGAAAGCACTATGAGGTGGAAGCACTATGAGGTGGAACAGCGCTATGAGGTGGAAAGCGCTATGAGGTGGAACAGCGCTATGAGGTTGAAAGCGCTATGAGGTGGAAAGCGCTATGAGGTGGAACAGCGCTATGAGGTTGAAAGCGCTATGAGGTGGAAAACGCTATGTAGTGGAACAGCGCTATGAGGATGGAAACCGCTATGAGGTGGAACAGCGCTATGAGGTGGAACAGCGCTATGAGGTGGAAAGCGCTATGAGGTTGAAAGCGCTATGTGGTGGAACAGCGCTATGAGGTTGAAAGTGCTATGAGGTTGAAAGCGCTATGAGGTGGCACAGCGCTATGAGGTGGAAAGCGCTATGAGGTGGAACAGCGCTATGAGGTGGAAAGCGCTATGAGGTGGAACAGCGCTATGAGGTGGAAAGCGCTATGAGGTGGAAAGCACTATGAGGTGGAACAGCGCTATTAGGTGGAAAGCGCAATGAGGTGGAAAGCACTATGAGGTGGAACAGCGCTATGAGGTGGAACAGCACTATGAGGTGGAACACCACTATGAGGTGGATCACCACTATGAGGTGGAACAGCGCTATGAGGTGGAACAGCGCTATGAGGTGGAACAGCGCTATGAGGTGGAAAGCGCTATGAGGTGGAACAGCGCTATGAGGTGGAAAGCACTATGAGGTGGAACAGCGCTATGAGGTGGAAAGCGCTATGAGGTGGAACAGCGCTATGAGGTTGAAAGCGCTATGAGGTGAAAAGCGCTATGAGGTGGAACAGCGCTATGAGGTTGAAAGCGCTATGAGGTGGAAAACGCTATGTGGTGGAACAGCGCTATGAGGATGGAAACCGCTATGAGGTGGAAAGCGCTATGAGGTGGAACAGCGCTATGAGGTGGAAAGCGCTATGAGGTGGAAAGCGCTATGAGGTTGAAAGCGCTATGTGGTGGAACAGCGCTATGAGGTTGAAAGTGCTATGAGGTTGAAAGCACTATGAGGTGGCACAGCGCTATGAGGTGGAACAGCGCTATGAGGTGGAAAGCGCTATGAGGTGGAACAGCGCTATGAGGTGGAAAGCGCTATGAGGTGGAACAGCGCTATGAGGTGGAAAGCGCTATGAGGTGGAAAGCACTATGAGGTGGAACAGCGCTATGAGGTGGAAAGCACTATGAGGTGGAAAGCACTATGAGGTGGAACAGCGCTACGAGGTGGATAGCGCTATGAGGTGGAACAGCGCTATGAGGTTGAAAGCGCTATGAGGTGGAAAGCGATATGAGGTGGAAGAGCGCTATGAGGTGGAACAGCGCTATGAGGTGGAAAGCACTATGAGGTGGAACAGCGCAATGAGGTGGAACAGCACTATGAGGTGGAACAGCGCTATGAGGTTGAAAGCGCTATGAGGTGGAAACCACTATGAGGTGGAACAGCGCTATGAGGTGGAAAGCGCTATGAGGTGGAAAGCACTATGAGGTGGAACAGCGCTATGAGGTGGAACAGCACTATGAGGTGGAACAGCACTATGAGGTGGAACAGCGCTATGAGGTGGAACAGCGCTATGAGGTGGAAAGCGCTATGAGGTGGAACAGCGCTATGAGGTGGAAAGAGCTATGAGGTGGTACAGCGCTATGAGGTGGAACAGCGCTATGAGGTGGAAAGCGCTATGAGGTGGAAAGCGCTATGAGGTGGAACAGCGCTATGAGGTGGAACAGCGCTATGAGGTGGAAAGCACTATGAGGTGGAACAGCGCTATGAGGTTGAAAGCGCTATGAGGTTGAAAGCGCTATGAGGTGGAAAGCACTATGAGGTGGAACAGCGCTATGAGGTGGAAAGCGCTATGAGGTGGAAAACACTATGAGGTGGAACAGCGCTATGAGGTGGAAAGCGCTATGAGGTGGAACAGCGCTATGAGGTTGAAAGCACTATGAGGTGGAAAGCACTATGAGGTGGAACAGCGCTATTAGGTGGAAAGCGCTATGAGGTGGATCAGCGCTATGAGATTGAAAGCGCTATGAGGTGGAAAACGATATGAGGTGGAACAGCACTATGAGGTGGAACAGCGCTATGAGGTGGAACAGCACTATGAGGTGGAACAGCACTATGAGGTGGAACAGCGCTATGAGGTGGATCAGCGCTATGAGGTGGAAAGCGCTATGAGGTGGAACTGCGCTATGAGGTGGAACAGCGCTATGAGGTGGAAAGCGCTATGAGGTGGAACAGCGCTATGAGGTGGAAAGCACTATGAGGTGGAAGCACTATGAGGTGGAACAGCGCTATGAGGTGGAAAGCGCTATGAGGTGGAACAGCGCTATGAGGTTGAAAGCGCTATGAGGTGGAAAGCGCTATGAGGTGGAACAGCGCTATGAGGTTGAAAGCGCTATGAGGTGGAAAACGCTATGTAGTGGAACAGCGCTATGAGGATGGAAACCGCTATGAGGTGGAACAGCGCTATGAGGTGGAACAGCGCTATGAGGTGGAAAGCGCTATGAGGTTGAAAGCGCTATGTGGTGGAACAGCGCTATGAGGTTGAAAGTGCTATGAGGTTGAAAGCGCTATGAGGTGGCACAGCGCTATGAGGTGGAAAGCGCTATGAGGTGGAACAGCGCTATGAGGTGGAAAGCGCTATGAGGTGGAACAGCGCTATGAGGTGGAAAGCGCTATGAGGTGGAAAGCACTATGAGGTGGAACAGCGCTATTAGGTGGAAAGCGCAATGAGGTGGAAAGCACTATGAGGTGGAACAGCGCTATGAGGTGGAACAGCACTATGAGGTGGAACACCACTATGAGGTGGATCACCACTATGAGGTGGAACAGCGCTATGAGGTGGAACAGCGCTATGAGGTGGAACAGCGCTATGAGGTGGAAAGCGCTATGAGGTGGAACAGCGCTATGAGGTGGAAAGCACTATGAGGTGGAACAGCGCTATGAGGTGGAAAGCGCTATGAGGTGGAACAGCGCTATGAGGTTGAAAGCGCTATGAGGTGAAAAGCGCTATGAGGTGGAACAGCGCTATGAGGTTGAAAGCGCTATGAGGTGGAAAACGCTATGTGGTGGAACAGCGCTATGAGGATGGAAACCGCTATGAGGTGGAACAGCGCTATGAGGTGGAACAGCGCTATGAGGTGGAAAGCGCTATGAGGTGGAAAGCGCTATGAGGTTGAAAGCGCTATGTGGTGGAACAGCGCTATGAGGTTGAAAGTGCTATGAGGTTGAAAGCGCTATGAGGTGGCACAGCGCTATGAGGTGGAACAGCGCTATGAGGTGGAAAGCGCTATGAGGTGGAACAGCGCTATGAGGTGGAAAGCGCTATGAGGTGGAACAGCGCTATGAGGTGGAAAGCGCTATGAGGTGGAAAGCACTATGAGGTGGAACAGCGCTATTAGGTGGAAAGCGCAATGAGGTGGAAAGCGCTATGAGGTGGCACAGCGCTATGAGGTGGAACAGCGCTATGAGGTGGAACACCACTATGAGGTGGATCACCACTATGAGGTGGAACAGCGCTATGAGGTGGAACAGCGCTATGAGGTGGAACAGCGCTATGAGGTGGAAAGCGCTATGAGGTGGAACAGCGCTATGAGGTGGAAAGCACTATGAGGTGGAAAGCACTATGAGGTGGAACAGCGCTATGAGGTGGAAAGCGCTATGAGGTGGAACAGCGCTATGAGGTTGAAAGCGCTATGAGGTGGAAAGCGATATGAGGTGGAAAAGCGCTATGAGGTGGAACAGCGCTATGAGGTGGAAAGCGCTATGAGGTGGAACAGCGCTATGAGGTGGAAAGCGCTATGAGGTTGAAAGCGCTATGTGGTGGAACAGCGCTATTAGGTGGAAAGCGCTATGAGGTGGAAAGCGCTATGAGGTGGAACAGCGCTATGAGGTGGAAAGCGCTATGAGGTGGAACAGCGCTATGAGGTTGAAAGCGCTATGAGGTGGAGCAGCGCTATGAGGTTGAAAGCGCTATGAGGTGGAAAGCGCTATGAGGTGGAACAGCGCTATGAGGTGGAAAGCGCTATGAGGTGGAAAGCACTATGAGGTGGAACAGCGCTATGAGGTGGAACAGCACTATGAGGTGGAACAGCGCTATGAGGTTGAAAGCGCTATGAGGTGGAACAGCGCTATGAGGTGGAAAACGCTATGTGGTGGAACAGCGCTATGAGGATGGAAACCGCTATGAGGTGGAACAGCGCTATGAGGTGGAACAGCGCTATGAGGTGGAAAGCGCTATGAGGTTGAAAGCGCTATGTGGTGGATCAGCGCTATGAGGTTGAAAGCGCTATGAGGTTGAAAGCGCTATGAGGTTGAAAGCGCTATGAGGTGGAACAGCGCTATGAGGTGGAACAGCGCTATGAGGTGGAAAGCGCTATGAGGTGGAACAGCGCTATGAGGTGGAAAGCGCTATGAGGTGGAAAGCGCTATGAGGTGGAAAGCACTATGAGGTGGAACAGCGCTATGAGGTGGAAAGCGCTATGAGGTGGAAAGCACTATGAGGTGGAACAGCGCTATGAGGTGGAACAGCGCTATGAGGTGGAATAGCACTATGAGGTGGAACAGCACTATGAGGTGGAACAGAGCTTTGAGGTGGAACAGCGTTATGAGGTGGAAAGCGCTATGAGGTGGAACAGCGCTATGAGGTGGAACAGCGCTATGAGGTGGAAAGCGCTATGAGGTGGAACAGCGCTATGAGGTGGAAAGCACTTTGAGGTGGAAAGCACTATGAGGTGGAACAGCACTATGAGGTGGAACAGCACTATGAGGTGGAACAGAGCTATGAGGTGGAACAGCGCTATGAGGTGGAAAGCGCTATGAGGTGGAACAGCGCTATGAGGTGGAACAGCACTATGAGGTGGAACACCACTATGAGGTGGATCACCACTATGAGGTGGAACAGCGCTATGAGGTGGAACAGCGCTATGAGGTGGAACAGCGCTATGAGGTGGAAAGCGCTATGAGGTGGAACAGCGCTATGAGGTGGAAAGCACTATGAGGTGGAAAGCACTATGAGGTGGAACAGCGCTATGAGGTGGAAAGCGCTATGAGGTGGAACAGCGCTATGAGGTTGAAAGCGCTATGAGGTGGAAAGCGCTATGAGGTGGAAAGCACTATGAGGTGGAACAGCGCTTTGAGGTGGAACAGCACTATGAGGTGGAACAGCGCTATGAGGTTGAAAGCGCTATGAGGTGGAACAGCGCTATGAGGTGGAAAACGCTATGTGGTGGAACAGCGCTATGAGGATGGAAACCGCTATGAGGTGGAACAGCGCTATGAGGTGGAACAGCGCTATGAGGTGGAAAGCGCTATGAGGTTGAAAGCGCTATGTGGTGGATCAGCGCTATGAGGTTGAAAGCGCTATGAGGTTGAAAGCGCTATGAGGTGGAACAGCGCTATGAGGTGGAACAGCGCTATGAGGTGGAAAGCGCTATGAGGTGGAACAGCGCTATGAGGTGGAAAGCGCTATGAGGTGGAAAGCACTATGAGGTGGAACAGCGCTATGAGGTGGAAAGCGCTATGAGGTGGAAAGCACTATGAGGTGGAACAGCGCTATGAGGTGGAACAGCGCTATGAGGTGGAATAGCACTATGAGGTGGAACAGCACTATGAGGTGGAACAGAGCTATGAGGTGGAACAGCGTTATGAGGTGGAAAGCGCTATGAGGTGGAACAGCGCTATGAGGTGGAACAGCGCTATGAGGTGGAAAGCGCTATGAGGTGGAACAGCGCTATGAGGTGGAAAGCACTATGAGGTGGAAAGCACTATGAGGTGGAACAGCACTATGAGGTGGAACAGCACTATGAGGTGGAACAGAGCTATGAGGTGGAACAGCGCTATGAGGTGGAAAGCGCTATGAGGTGGAACAGCGCTATGAGGTGGAACAGCGCTATGAGGTGGAAAGCGCTATGAGGTGGAACAGCGCTATGAGGTGGAAAGTGCTATGAGGTGGAACAGCGCTCTGAGGTGGAACAGCGCAATGAGGTGGAACAGTGCTATGAGGTGGAAAGCGCTATGAGGTGGAAAGCGCTATGAGGTGGAACAGCGCTATGAGGTGGAAAGCGCTATGAGGTTGAAAGCGCTATGTGGTGGAACAGCGCTATGAGGTGGAAAGCGCTATGAGGTTGAAAGCGCTATGTGGTGGAACGGTGCTATGAGGTGGAAAGCGCTATGAGGTGGAACAGCGCTATGAGGTTGAACAGCGCTATGAGGTGGAAAGCGCTATGAGGTGGAAAGCGCTATGAGGTGGAAAGCACTATGAGGTGGAATAGCGCTATGAGGTGGAAAGCGCTATGTGGTGGAACAGCGCTATGAGGTGGAACAGCGCTATGAGGTGGAACAGCGCTATGAGGTGGAAAGCGCTATGTGGTGGAACAGCGCTATGAGGTGGAAAGCGCTATGAGGTGGAACAGCGCTATGAGGTGGAAAGCGCTATGAGGTGGAACAGCGCTATGAGGTTGAAAGCGCTATGAGGTGGAACAGCGCTATGAGGTTGAAAGCACTATGAGGTGGAACAGCGCTATGAGGTGGAACAGCGCTATGAGGTGGAAAGCGCTATGAGGTGGAACAGCGCTATGAGGTGGAAAGCACTATGAGGTGGAAAGCACTATGAGGTGGAACAGCACTATGAGGTGGAACAGAGCTATGAGGTGGAACAGCGCTATGAGGTGGAAAGCGCTATGAGGTGGAACAGCGCTATGAGGTGGAACAGCGCTATGAGGTGGAGAGCGCTATGAGGTGGAACAGCGCTATGAGGTGGAAAGTGCTATGAGGTGGAACAGCGCTCTGAGGTGGAACAGCGCTATGAGGTGGAACAGCGCTATGAGGTGGAAAGCGCTATGAGGTGGAAAGCGCTATGAGGTTGAAAGCGCTATGTGGTGGAACAGCGCTATGAGGTGGAAAGCGCTATGAGGTTGAAAGCGCTATGTGGTGGAACGGCGCTATGAGGTGGAAAGCGCTATGAGGTGGAACAGCGCTATGAGGTGGAACAGTGCTATGAGGTGGAAAGCGCTATGAGGTGGAAAGCGCTATGAGGTGGAAAGCACTATGAGGTGGAATAGCGCTATGTGGTGGAACAGCGCTATGAGGTGGAACAGCGCTATGAGGTGGAATAGCGCTATGTGGTGGAACAGCGCTATGAGGTGGAACAGCGCTATGAGGTGGAACAGCGCTATGAGGTGGAAAGCGCTATGAGGTGGAACAGCGCTATGAGGTGGAAAGCGCTATGAGGTGGAAAGCGCTATGAGGTGGAAAGCACTATGAGGTGGAACAGCGCTATGAGGTGGAAAGCGCTATGAGGTGGAAAGCACTATGAGGTGGATCAGCGCTATGAGGTGGAACAGCGCTATGAGGTGGAATAGCACTATGAGGTGGAACAGCACTATGAGGTGGAACAGAGCTATGAGGTGGAACAGCGTTATGAGGTGGAAAGCGCTATGAGGTGGAACAGCGCTATGAGGTGGAACAGCGCTATGAGGTGGAAAGCGCTATGAGGTGGAACAGCGCTATGAGGTGGAAAGCACTATGAGGTGGAAAGCACTATGAGGTGGAACAGCACTATGAGGTGGAACAGCACTATGAGGTGGAACAGAGCTATGAGGTGGAACAGCGCTATGAGGTGGAAAGCGCTATGAATTGGAACAGCGCTATGAGGTGGAACAGCACTATGAGGTGGAACACCACTATGAGGTGGATCACCACTATGAGGTGGAACAGCGCTATGAGGTGGAACAGCGCTATGAGGTGGAACAGCGCTATGAGGTGGAAAGCACTATGAGGTGGAAAGCGCTATGAGGTGGAACAGCGCTATGAGGTGGAACAGCGCTATGAGGTGGAACAGCGCTATGAGGTGGAACAGCGCTATGAGGTGGAAAGCACTATGAGGTGGAAAGCACTATGAGGTGGAACAGCGCTATGAGGTGGAACAGCGCTATGAGGTTGAAAGCGCTATGAGGTTGAAAGCGCTATGAGGTGGAACAGCGCTATGAGGTTGAAAGCACTATGAGGTGGAACAGCGCTATGAGGTGGAACAGCGCTATGAGGTGGAAAGCGCTATGAGGTGGAACAGCGCTATGAGGTGGAAAGCACTATGAGGTGGAAAGCACTATGAGGTGGAACAGCACTATGAGGTGGAACAGAGCTATGAGGTGGAACAGCGCTATGAGGTGGAAAGCGCTATGAGGTGGAACAGCGCTATGAGGTGGAACAGCGCTTTGAGGTGGAGAGCGCTATGAGGTGGAACAGCGCTATGAGGTGGAAAGTGCTATGAGGTGGAACAGCGCTCTGAGGTGGAACAGCGCTATGAGGTGGAACAGCGCTATGAGGTGGAAAGCGCTATGAGGTGGAAAGCGCTATGAGGTGGAACAGCGCTATGAGGTGGAAAGCGCTATGAGGTTGAAAGCGCTATGTGGTGGAACAGCGCTATGAGGTGGAAAGCGCTATGAGGTTGAAAGCGCTATGGGGTGGAACGGCGCTATGAGGTGGAAAGCGCTATGAGGTGGAACAGCGCTATGAGGTGGAACAGTGCTATGAGGTGGAAAGCGCTATGAGGTGGAAAGCGCTATGAGGTGGAAAGCACTATGAGGTGGAATAGCGCTATGTGGTGGAACAGCGCTATGAGGTGGAACAGCGCTATGAGGTGTAACAGCGCTATGAGGTGGAACAGCGCTATGAGGTGGAACAGCGCTATGAGGTGGAAAGCGCTATGAGGTTGAAAGCGCTATGTGGTGGATCAGCGCTATGAGGTTGAAAGCGCTATGAGGTTGAAAGCGCTATGAGGTGGAACAGCGCTATGAGGTGGAACAGCGCTATGAGGTGGAACAGCGCTATGAGGTGGAATAGCACTATGAGGTGGAACAGCACTATGAGGTGGAACAGAGCTATGAGGTGGAACAGCGTTATGAGGTGGAAAGCGCTATGAGGTGGAACAGCGCTATGAGGTGGATAGCGCTATGAGGTGGAACAGCGCTATGAGGTGGAAAGCACTATGAGGTGGAAAGCACTATGAGGTGGAACAGCACTATGAGGTGGAACAGCACTATGAGGTGGAACAGAGCTATGAGGTGGAACAGCGCTATGAGGTGGAAAGCGCTATGAGGTGGAACAGCGCTATGAGGTGGAACAGCACTATGAGGTGGATCACCACTATGAGGTGGAACAGCGCTATGAGGTGGAACAGCGCTATGAGGTGGAACAGCGCTATGAGGTGGAAAGCGCTATGAGGTGGAACAGCGCTATGAGGTGGAAAGCACTATGAGGTGGAAAGCACTATGAGGTGGAACAGCGCTATGAGGTGGAAAGCGCTATGAGGTGGAACAGCGCTATGAGGTTGAAAGCGCTATGAGGTGGAAAGCGATATGAGGTGGAAAAGCGCTATGAGGTGGAACAGCGCTCTGAGGTGGAACAGCGCTCTGAGGTGGAAAGCGCTATGAGGTTGAAAGCGCTATGTGGTGGAACAGCGCTATGAGGTGGAAAGCGCTATGAGGTGGAAAGCGCTATGAGGTGGAACAGCGCTATGAGGTGGAAAGCGCTATGAGGTGGAACAGCGCTATGAGGTTGAAAGCGCTATGAGGTGGAACAGCGCTATGAGGTTGAAAGCGCTATGAGGTGGAAAGCGCTATGAGGTGGAACAGCGCTATGAGGTGGAAAGCGCTATGAGGTGGAACAGCGCTATGAGGTGGAACAGCGCTTTGAGGTGGAGAGCGCTATGAGGTGGAACAGCGCTATGAGGTGGAAAGTGCTATGAGGTGGAACAGCGCTCTGAGGTGGAACAGCGCTATGAGGTGGAACAGCGCTATGAGGTGGAAAGCGCTATGAGGTGGAAAGCGCTATGAGGTGGAACAGCGCTATGAGGTGGAAAGCGCTATGAGGTTGAAAGCGCTATGTGGTGGAACAGCGCTATGAGGTGGAAAGCGCTATGAGGTTGAAAGCGCTATGGGGTGGAACGGCGCTATGAGGTGGAAAGCGCTATGAGGTGGAACAGCGCTATGAGGTGGAACAGTGCTATGAGGTGGAAAGCGCTATGAGGTGGAAAGCGCTATGAGGTGGAAAGCACTATGAGGTGGAATAGCGCTATGTGGTGGAACAGCGCTATGAGGTGGAACAGCGCTATGAGGTGTAACAGCGCTATGAGGTGGAACAGCGCTATGAGGTGGAACAGCGCTATGAGGTGGAAAGCGCTATGAGGTTGAAAGCGCTATGTGGTGGATCAGCGCTATGAGGTTGAAAGCGCTATGAGGTTGAAAGCGCTATGAGGTGGAACAGCGCTATGAGGTGGAACAGCGCTATGAGGTGGAACAGCGCTATGAGGTGGAATAGCACTATGAGGTGGAACAGCACTATGAGGTGGAACAGAGCTATGAGGTGGAACAGCGTTATGAGGTGGAAAGCGCTATGAGGTGGAACAGCGCTATGAGGTGGATAGCGCTATGAGGTGGAACAGCGCTATGAGGTGGAAAGCACTATGAGGTGGAAAGCACTATGAGGTGGAACAGCACTATGAGGTGGAACAGCACTATGAGGTGGAACAGAGCTATGAGGTGGAACAGCGCTATGAGGTGGAAAGCGCTATGAGGTGGAACAGCGCTATGAGGTGGAACAGCACTATGAGGTGGATCACCACTATGAGGTGGAACAGCGCTATGAGGTGGAACAGCGCTATGAGGTGGAACAGCGCTATGAGGTGGAAAGCGCTATGAGGTGGAACAGCGCTATGAGGTGGAAAGCACTATGAGGTGGAAAGCACTATGAGGTGGAACAGCGCTATGAGGTGGAAAGCGCTATGAGGTGGAACAGCGCTATGAGGTTGAAAGCGCTATGAGGTGGAAAGCGATATGAGGTGGAAAAGCGCTATGAGGTGGAACAGCGCTCTGAGGTGGAACAGCGCTCTGAGGTGGAACAGCGCTATGAGGTGGAAAGCGCTATGAGGTTGAAAGCGCTATGTGGTGGAACAGCGCTATGAGGTGGAAAGCGCTATGAGGTGGAAAGCGCTATGAGGTGGAACAGCGCTATGAGGTGGAAAGCGCTATGAGGTGGAACAGCGCTATGAGGTTGAAAGCGCTATGAGGTGGAACAGCGCTATGAGGTTGAAAGCGCTATGAGGTGGAAAGCGCTATGAGGTGGAACAGCGCTATGAGGTGGAAAGCGCTATGAGGTGGAAAGCACTATGAGGTGGAACAGCGCTATGAGGTGGAACAGCACTATGAGGTGGAACAGCGCTATGAGGTTGAAAGCGCTATGAGGTGGAACAGCGCTATGAGGTGGAAAACGCTATGTGGTGGAACAGCGCTATGAGGATGGAAACCGCTATGAGGTGGAACAGCGCTATGAGGTGGAACAGCGCTATGAGGTGGAAAGCGCTATGAGGTGGAAAGCGCTATGAGGTTGAAAGCGCTATGTGGTGGAACAGCGCTATGAGGTGGAAAGCGCTATGAGGTTGAAAGCGCTATGTGGTGGAACGGCGCTATGAGGTGGAAAGCGCTATGAGGTGGAACAGCGCTATGAGGTGGAACAGTGCTATGAGGTGGAAAGCGCTATGAGGTGGAAAGCGCTATGAGGTGGAAAGCACTATGAGGTGGAATAGCGCTATGTGGTGGAACAGCGCTATGAGGTGGAACAGCGCTATGAGGTGGAACAGCGCTATGAGGTGGAAAGCGCTATGAGGTGGAACAGCGCTATGAGGTGGAAAGCGCTATGAGGTGGAAAGCGCTATGAGGTGGAAAGCACTATGAGGTGGAACAGCGCTATGAGGTGGAAAGCGCTATGAGGTGGAAAGCACTATGAGGTGGATCAGCGCTATGAGGTGGAACAGCGCTATGAGGTGGAATAGCACTATGAGGTGGAACAGCACTATGAGGTGGAACAGAGCTATGAGGTGGAACAGCGTTATGAGGTGGAAAGCGCTATGAGGTGGAACAGCGCTATGAGGTGGAACAGCGCTATGAGGTGGAAAGCGCTATGAGGTGGAACAGCGCTATGAGGTGGAAAGCACTATGAGGTGGAAAGCACTATGAGGTGGAACAGCACTATGAGGTGGAACAGCACTATGAGGTGGAACTGAGCTATGAGGTGGAACAGCGCTATGAGGTGGAAAGCGCTATGAATTGGAACAGCGCTATGAGGTGGAACAGCACTATGAGGTGGAACACCACTATGAGGTGGATCACCACTATGAGGTGGAACAGCGCTATGAGGTGGAACAGCGCTATGAGGTGGAACAGCGCTATGAGGTGGAAAGCACTATGAGGTGGAAAGCGCTATGAGGTGGAACAGCGCTATGAGGTGGAACAGCGCTATGAGGTGGAACAGCGCTATGAGGTGGAACAGCGCTATGAGGTGGAAAGCACTATGAGGTGGAAAGCACTATGAGGTGGAACAGCGCTATGAGGTGGAACAGCGCTATGAGGTTGAAAGCGCTATGAGGTTGAAAGCGCTATGAGGTGGAACAGCGCTATGAGGTTGAAAGCACTATGAGGTGGAACAGCGCTATGAGGTGGAACAGCGCTATGAGGTGGAAAGCGCTATGAGGTGGAACAGCGCTATGAGGTGGAAAGCACTATGAGGTGGAAAGCACTATGAGGTGGAACAGCACTATGAGGTGGAACAGAGCTATGAGGTGGAACAGCGCTATGAGGTGGAAAGCGCTATGAGGTGGAACAGCGCTATGAGGTGGAACAGCGCTTTGAGGTGGAGAGCGCTATGAGGTGGAACAGCGCTATGAGGTGGAAAGTGCTATGAGGTGGAACAGCGCTCTGAGGTGGAACAGCGCTATGAGGTGGAACAGCGCTATGAGGTGGAAAGCGCTATGAGGTGGAAAGCGCTATGAGGTGGAACAGCGCTATGAGGTGGAAAGCGCTATGAGGTTGAAAGCGCTATGTGGTGGAACAGCGCTATGAGGTGGAAAGCGCTATGAGGTTGAAAGCGCTATGGGGTGGAACGGCGCTATGAGGTGGAAAGCGCTATGAGGTGGAACAGCGCTATGAGGTGGAACAGTGCTATGAGGTGGAAAGCGCTATGAGGTGGAAAGCGCTATGAGGTGGAAAGCACTATGAGGTGGAATAGCGCTATGTGGTGGAACAGCGCTATGAGGTGGAACAGCGCTATGAGGTGTAACAGCGCTATGAGGTGGAACAGCGCTATGAGGTGGAACAGCGCTATGAGGTGGAAAGCGCTATGAGGTTGAAAGCGCTATGTGGTGGATCAGCGCTATGAGGTTGAAAGCGCTATGAGGTTGAAAGCGCTATGAGGTGGAACAGCGCTATGAGGTGGAACAGCGCTATGAGGTGGAACAGCGCTATGAGGTGGAATAGCACTATGAGGTGGAACAGCACTATGAGGTGGAACAGAGCTATGAGGTGGAACAGCGTTATGAGGTGGAAAGCGCTATGAGGTGGAACAGCGCTATGAGGTGGATAGCGCTATGAGGTGGAACAGCGCTATGAGGTGGAAAGCACTATGAGGTGGAAAGCACTATGAGGTGGAACAGCACTATGAGGTGGAACAGCACTATGAGGTGGAACAGAGCTATGAGGTGGAACAGCGCTATGAGGTGGAAAGCGCTATGAGGTGGAACAGCGCTATGAGGTGGAACAGCACTATGAGGTGGATCACCACTATGAGGTGGAACAGCGCTATGAGGTGGAACAGCGCTATGAGGTGGAACAGCGCTATGAGGTGGAAAGCGCTATGAGGTGGAACAGCGCTATGAGGTGGAAAGCACTATGAGGTGGAAAGCACTATGAGGTGGAACAGCGCTATGAGGTGGAAAGCGCTATGAGGTGGAACAGCGCTATGAGGTTGAAAGCGCTATGAGGTGGAAAGCGATATGAGGTGGAAAAGCGCTATGAGGTGGAACAGCGCTCTGAGGTGGAACAGCGCTCTGAGGTGGAACAGCGCTATGAGGTGGAAAGCGCTATGAGGTTGAAAGCGCTATGTGGTGGAACAGCGCTATGAGGTGGAAAGCGCTATGAGGTGGAAAGCGCTATGAGGTGGAACAGCGCTATGAGGTGGAAAGCGCTATGAGGTGGAACAGCGCTATGAGGTTGAAAGCGCTATGAGGTGGAACAGCGCTATGAGGTTGAAAGCGCTATGAGGTGGAAAGCGCTATGAGGTGGAACAGCGCTATGAGGTGGAAAGCGCTATGAGGTGGAAAGCACTATGAGGTGGAACAGCGCTATGAGGTGGAACAGCACTATGAGGTGGAACAGCGCTATGAGGTTGAAAGCGCTATGAGGTGGAACAGCGCTATGAGGTGGAAAACGCTATGTGGTGGAACAGCGCTATGAGGATGGAAACCGCTATGAGGTGGAACAGCGCTATGAGGTGGAACAGCGCTATGAGGTGGAAAGCGCTATGAGGTTGAAAGCGCTATGTGGTGGATCAGCGCTATGAGGTTGAAAGCGCTATGAGGTTGAAAGCGCTATGAGGTGGAACAGCGCTATGAGGTGGAACAGCGCTATGAGGTGGAAAGCGCTATGAGGTGGAACAGCGCTATGAGGTGGAAAGCGCTATGAGGTGGAAAGCGCTATGAGGTGGAAAGCACTATGAGGTGGAACAGCGCTATGAGGTGGAAAGCGCTATGAGGTGGAAAGCACTATGAGGTGGAACAGCGCTATGAGGTGGAACAGCGCTATGAGGTGGAATAGCACTATGAGGTGGAACAGCACTATGAGGTGGAACAGAGCTATGAGGTGGAACAGCGTTATGAGGTGGAAAGCGCTATGAGGTGGAACAGCGCTATGAGGTGGAACAGCGCTATGAGGTGGAAAGCGCTATGAGGTGGAACAGCGCTATGAGGTGGAATAGCACTATGAGGTGGAACAGCACTATGAGGTGGAACAGAGCTATGAGGTGGAACAGCGCTATGAGGTGGAAAGCGCTATGAGGTGGAACAGCGCTATGAGGTGGAACAGCGCTATGAGGTGGAAAGCGCTATGAGGTGGAACAGCGCTATGAGGTGGAAAGCACTATGAGGTGGAAAGCACTATGAGGTGGAACAGCACAATGAGGTGGAACAGCACTATGAGGTGGAACAGAGCTATGAGGTGGAACAGCGCTATGAGGTGGAAAGCGCTATGAGGTGGAACAGCGCTATGAGGTGGAACAGCGCTATGAAGTGGAAAGCGCTATGAGGTGGAACAGCGCTATGAGGTGGAAAGCACTATGAGGTGGAAAGCGCTATGAGGTGGAACAGCGCTATGAGGTGGAACAGCGCTATGAGGTAAAAAACTCTATGAGGTTGAAAGCGCTATGAGGTTGAAAGCGCTATGAGGTGGAAAGCGCTATGAGGTGGAACAGCGCTCTGAGGTGGAACAGCGCTATGAGGTGGAACAGCGCTATGAGGTGGAAAGCGCTATGAGGTGGAAAGCGCTATGAGGTAAAACAGCGCTATGAGGTGGATAGCGCTATGAGGTTTAAAGCGCTATGTGGTGGAACAGCGCTATGAGGTGGAAAGCGCTATGAGGTTGAAAGCGCTATGTGGTGGAAAGCGCTATGAGGTGGAACAGCGCTATGAGGTGGAAAGCGCTATGAGGTGGAACAGCGCTCTGAGGTGGAACAGCACTATGAGGTGGAAAGCGCTATGAGGTTGAAAGCGCTATGTGGTGGAACAGCACTATGAGGTGGAAAGCGCTATGAGGTAGAAAGCGCTATGAGGTTGAAAGCGCTATGAGGTGGAACAGCGCTATGAGGTGGAACAGCGCTCTGAGGTGGAACAGCGCTCTGAGGTGGAACAGCGCTATGAGGTGGAAAGCGCTATGAGGTTGAAAGCGCTATGTGGTGGAACAGCGCTATGAGGTGGAAAGCGCTATGAGGTGGAAAGCGCTATGAGGTGGAACAGCGCTATGAGGTGGAAAGCGCTATGAGGTGGAACAGCGCTATGAGGTTGAAAGCGCTATGAGGTGGAACAGCGCTATGAGGTTGAAAGCGCTATAAGGTGGAAAGCGCTATGAGGTGGAACAGCGCTATGAGGTGGAAAGCGCTATGAGGTGGAACAGCGCTATGAGGTTGAAAGCGCTATGAGGTGGAAAGCACTATGAGGTGGAACAGCGCTATTAGGTGGAAAGCGCTATGAGGTGGAAAGCACTATGAGGTGGAACAGCGCTATGAGGTGGAACAGCGCTATGTGGTGGAAAGCGCTATTAGGTGGAAAGCGCTATGAGGTGGAACAGCGCTATGAGGTGGAAAGCGCTATGAGGTGGAACAGCGCTATAAGGTGGAACAGCGCTATGAGGTGGAAAGCGCTATGAGGTTGAAAGCGCTATGAGGTGGAAAGCGATATGAGGTGGAACAGCGCTATGAGGTGGAACAGCGCTCTGAGGTGGAACAGCGCTCTGAGGTGGAACAGAGCTATGAGGTGGAAAGCGCTATGAGGTTGAAAGCGCTATGTGGTGGAACAGCGCTATTACGTGGAAAGCGCTCTGCGGTGGAATGCGCTATGAGGTGGAACAGCGCTATGAGGTGGAAAGCGCTATGAGGTGGAACAGCGCTATTAGGTTGAAAGCGCTATGAGGTGGAACAGCGCTATGAGGTTGAAAGCGCTATGAGGTGGAAAGCGCTATGAGGTGGAACAGCGCTATGAGGTTGAAAGCGCTATGAGGTGGAAAGCACTATGAGGTGGAACAGCACAATGAGGTGGAACAGTGCTATGAGGTTGAAAGCGCTATGAGGTGGAAAGCACTATGAGGTGGAACAGCGCTATTAGGTGGAAAGCGCTATGAGGTGGAAAGCACTATGAGGTGGAAAGCGCTATGAGGTGGAACAGCGCTATGAGGTGGAACAGCACTATGAGGTGGAACAGCACTATGAGGTGGAACAGCGGTATGAGGTGGAACAGCGCTATGAGGTGGAAAGCGCTATGAGGTGGAAAGCGCTATGAGGTGGAACAGCGCTATGAGGTGGAAAGCGCTATGTGGTGGAACAGCGCTATGAGGTTGAAAGCGCTATGAGGTGGAACAGCGCTATGAGGTTGAAAGCGCTATGAGGTGGAAAGCGCTATGAGGTGGAACAGCGCTATGAGGTGGAAAGCGCTATGAGGTGGAACAGCGCTATGAGGTGGAACAGCGCTCTGAGGTGGAACAGCGCTATGAGGTGGAAAGCGCTATGTGGTGGAACAGCGCTATGAGGTGGAACAGTGCTATGAGGTGGAACAGCGCTATGAGGTTGAAAGCGCTATGAGGTGGAACAGCGCTATGAGGTTGAAAGCGCTATGAGGTGGAAAGCGCTATGAGGTGGAACAGCGCTATGTGGTGGAACAGCGCTATGAGGTGGAAAGCGCTATGAGGTTGAAAGCGCTATGTGGTGGAACAGCGCTATGAGGTTGAAAGCGCTATGAGGTGGAACAGCGCTATGAGGTTGAAAGCACTATGAGGTGGAAAGCGCCATGAGGTGGAACAGCGCTATGAGGTGGAAAGCGCTATGTGGTGGAACAGCGCTATGAGGTGGAACAGCGCTATGAGGTGGAACAGCGCTATGAGGTGGAAAGCGCTATGAGGTGGAACAGCGCTATGAGGTGGAAAGCGCTATGAGGTGGAACAGCGCTATGAGGTGGAAAGCGCTATGAGGTGGAAAGCACTATGAGGTGGAACAGCGCTATGAGGTGGAAAGCGCTATGAGGTGGAAAGCACTATGAGGTGGAACAGCGCTATGAGGTGGAACAGAGCTATGAGGTGGAATAGCACTATGAGGTGGAACAGCACTATGAGGTGGAACAGAGCTATGAGGTGGAACAGCGCTATGAGGTGGAAAGCGCTATGAGGTGGAACAGCGCTATGAGGTGGAACAGCGCTATGAGGTGGAAAGCGCTATGAGGTGGAACAGCGCTATGAGGTGGAAAGCACTATGAGGTGGAAAGCACTATGAGGTGGAACAGCACTATGAGGTGGAACAGCACTATGAGGTGGAACAGAGCTATGAGGTGGAACAGCGCTATGAGGTGGAACAGCGCTATGAGGTGGAACAGCGCTATGAGGTGGAAAGCACTATGAGGTGGAAAGCGCTATGAGGTGGAACAGCGCTATGAGGTGGAACAGCGCTATGAGGTGGAACAGCGCTATGAGGTAAAAAACTCTATGAGGTTGAAAGCGCTATGAGGTTGAAAGCGCTATGAGGTGGAAAGCGCTATGAGGTGGAACAGCGCTCTGAGGTGGAACAGCGCTATGAGGTGGAACAGCGCTATGAGGTGGAAAGCGCTATGAGGTGGAAAGCGCTATGAGGTAAAACAGCGCTATGAGGTGGATAGCGCTATGAGGTTTAAAGCGCTATGTGGTGGAACAGCGCTATGAGGTGGAAAGCGCTATGAGGTTGAAAGCGCTATGTGGTGGAAAGCGCTATGAGGTGGAACAGCGCTATGAGGTGGAAAGCGCTATGAGGTGGAACAGCGCTCTGAGGTGGAACAGCACTATGAGGTGGAAAGCGCTATGAGGTTGAAAGCGCTATGTGGTGGAACAGCACTATGAGGTGGAAAGCGCTATGAGGTTGAAAGCGCTATGAGGTTGAAAGCGCTATGAGGTGGAAAGCGATATGAGGTGGAACAGCGCTATGAGGTGGAACAGCGCTCTGAGGTGGAACAGCGCTCTGAGGTGGAACAGCGCTATGAGGTGGAAAGCGCTATGAGGTTGAAAGCGCTATGTGGTGGAACAGCGCTATGAGGTGGAAAGCGCTATGAGGTGGAAAGCGCTATGAGGTGGAACAGCGCTATGAGGTGGAAAGCGCTATGAGGTGGAACAGCGCTATGAGGTTGAAAGCGCTATGAGGTGGAACAGCGCTATGAGGTTGAAAGCGCTATGAGGTGGAAAGCGCTATGAGGTGGAACAGCGCTATGAGGTGGAAAGCGCTATGAGGTGGAACAGCGCTATGAGGTGGAAAGCGCTATGAGGTGGAACAGCGCTATGAGGTTGAAAGCGCTATGAGGTGGAAAGCACTATGAGGTGGAACAGCGCTATTAGGTGGAAAGCGCTATGAGGTGGAAAGCACTATGAGGTGGAACAGCGCTATTAGGTGGAAAGCGCTATGAGGTGGAAAGCACTATGAGGTGGAACAGCGCTATTAGGTGGATAGCGCTATGAGGTTGAAAGCGCTATGAGGTTGAAAGCGCTATGAGGTGGAAAGCGATATGAGGTGGAACAACGCTATGAGGTGGAACAGCGCTCTGAGGTGGAACAGCGCTCTGAGGTGGAACAGCGCTATGAGGTGGAAAGCGCTATGAGGTTGAAAGCGCTATGTGGTGGAACAGCGCTATGAGGTGGAAAGCGCTATGAGGTGGAAAGCGCTATGAGGTGGAACAGCGCTATGAGGTGGAAAGCGCTATGAGGTGGAACAGCGCTATGAGGTTGAAAGCGCTATGAGGTGGAACAGCGCTATGAGGTTGAAAGCACTATGAGGTGGAAAGCGCTATGAGGTGGAACAGCGCTATGAGGTGGAAAGCGCTATGAGGTGGAACAGCGCTATGAGGTTGAAAGCGCTATGAGGTGGAAAGCACTATGAGGTGGAACAGCGCTATTAGGTGGAAAGCGCTATGAGGTGGAAAGCACTATGAGGTGGAACAGCGCTATGAGGTGGAACAGCGCTATGTGGTGGAACAGCGCTATTAGGTGGAAAGCGCTATGAGGTGGAACAGCGCTATGAGGTGGAAAGCGCTATGAGGTGGAACAGCGCTATAAGGTGGAACAGCGCTATGAGGTGGAAAGCGCAATGAGGTTGAAAGCGCTATGAGGTGGAAAGCGATATGAGGTGGAACAGCGCTATGAGGTGGAACAGCGCTCTGAGGTGGAACAGCGCTCTGAGGTGGAACAGAGCTATGAGGTGGAAAGCGCTATGAGGTTGAAAGCGCTATGTGGTGGAACAGCGCTATGACGTGGAAAGCGCTCTGCGGTGGAATGCGCTATGAGGTGGAACAGCGCTATGAGGTGGAAAGCGCTATGAGGTGGAAAGCGCTATGAGGTGGAACAGCGCTATGAGGTTGAAAGCGCTATGAGGTGGAAAGCACTATGAGGTGGAACAGCGCTCTGAGGTGGAACAGCACAATGAGGTGGAACAATGCTATGAGGTTGAAAGCGCTATGAGGTGGAAAGCACTATGAGGTGGAACAGCGCTCTGAGGTGGAACAGCACAATGAGGTGGAACAGTGCTATGAGGTTGAAAGCGCTATGAGGTGGAAAGCACTATGAGGTGGAACAGCGCTATTAGGTGGAAAGCGCTATGAGGTGGAAAGCACTATGAGGTGGAAAGCGCTATTAGGTGGATAGCGCTATGAGGTTGAAAGCGCTATGAGGTTGAAAGCGCTATGAGGTGGAAAGCGCTATGAGGTGGAACAGCGCTATGAGGTTGAAAGCGCTATGAGGTGGAAAGCACTATGAGGTGGAACAGCGCTCTGAGGTGGAACAGCACAATGAGGTGGAACAGTGCTATGAGGTTGAAAGCGCTATGAGGTGGAAAGCACTATGAGGTGGAACAGCGCTATTAGGTGGAAAGCGCTATGAGGTGGAAAGCACTATGAGGTGGAAAGCGCTATGAGGTGGAACAGCGCTATGAGGTGGAACAGCACTATGAGGTGGAACAGCGGTATGAGGTGGAACAGCGCTATGAGGTGGAAAGCGCTATGAGGTGGAAAGCGCTATGAGGTGGAACAGCGCTATGAGGTGGAAAGCGCTATGTGGTGGAACAGCGCTATGAGGTTGAAAGCGCTATGAGGTGGAACAGCGCTATGAGGTTGAAAGCGCTATGAGGTGGAAAGCGCTATGAGGTGGAACAGCGCTATGAGGTGGAAAGCGCTATGAGGTGGAACAGCGCTATGAGGTGGAAAGCGCTATGAGGTGGAACAGCGCTATGAGGTTGAAAGCGCTATGAGGTGGAAAGCACTATGAGGTGGAACAGCGCTATTAGGTGGAAAGCGCTATGAGGTGGAAAGCACTATGAGGTGGAACAGCGCAATTAGGTGGAAAGCGCTATGAGGTGGAAAGCACTATGAGGTGGAACAGCGCTATTAGGTGGAAAGCGCTATGAGGTGGAAAGCACTATGAGGTGGAACAGCGCTATGAGGTGGAACAGCGCTATGTGGTGGAACAGCGCTAGTAGGTGGAAAGCGCTATGAGGTGGAACAGAGCTATGAGGTGGAAAGCGCTATGAGGTGGAACAGCGCTATAAGGTGGAACAGCGCTATGAGGTGGAACAGCGCTATGTGGTGGAACAGCGCTATGAGGTGGAACAGCACTATGAGGTGGAACAGCGCTATGAGGTTGAAAGCGCTATGAGGTGGAACAGCGCTATTAGGTGGAAAGCGCTATGAGGTGGAAAGCACTATGAGGTGGAAAGCGCTATGAGGTGGAACAGCGCTATGAGGTGGAACAGCACTATGAGGTGGAACAGCACTATGAGGTGGAACAGCGCTATGAGGTGGAACAGCGCTATGAGGTGGAAAGCGCTATGAGGTGGAACAGCGCTATGAGGTGGAAAGCACTATGAGGTGGAACAGCGCTATGAGGTGGAAAGCACTATGAGGTGGAACAGCACTATGAGGTGGAACAGCGCTATGAGGTTGAAAGCGGTATGAGGTGGAAACCACTATGAGGTGGAACAGCGCTATGAGGTGGAAAGCGCTATGAGGTGGAAAGCACTATGAGGTGGAACAGCGCTATGAGGTGGCACAAAGCTATGAGGTGGAACAGCACTATGAGGTGGAACAGCGCTATGAGGTGGAACAGCGCTATGAGGTGGAACAGCACTATGAGGTGGAACAGCGCTATGACGTGGAAAGCGCTATGTGGTGGAACAACGCTGTGAGGTGGAACAGCGCTATGAGGTGGAACAGCGCTATGAGGTGGAAAGCGCTATGTGGTGGAATAGCGCTATGAGGATGGAAACCGCTATGTGGTGGAACAGCGCTATGAGGTGGAACAGCGCTATGAGGTGGAAAGCGCTATGAGGTGGAAAGCGCTATGAGGTGGAACAGCGCTATGAGGTTGAAAGCGCTATGAGGTTGAAAGCGCTATGAGGTGGAACAGCGCTATGAGGTGGAACAGCGCTATGAGGTGGAAAGCGCTATGAGGTGGAACAGTGCTATGAGGTGGAAAGCGCTATGAGGTGGAACAGCGCTATGAGGTGGAAAGCGCTATGAGGTGGAAAGCACTATGAGGTGGAACAGCGCTATGAGGTGGAAAGCGCTATGAGGTGGAAAGCACTATGAGGTGGAACAGCGCTATGAGGTGGAACAGCGCTATGAGGTGGAATAGCACTATGAGGTGGAACAGCACTATGAGGTGGAACAGAGCTATGAGGTGGAACAGCGCTATGAGGTGGAAAGCGCTATGAGGTGGAACAGCGCTATGAGGTGGAACAGCGCTATGAGGTGGAAAGCACTATGAGGTGGAACAGCGCTATGAGGTGGAACAGCGCTATGAGGTGGAAAGCGCTATGTGGTGGAACAGCGCTATGAGTTGGAACAGCGCTATGAGGTGGAACAGCGCTATGAGGTGGAAAGCGCTATGAGGTGGAAAGCGCTATGAGGTGGACAGCACTATGAGGTGGAATAGCGCGAGGTGGAACAGCGCTATGAGGTGGAAAGCGCTATGTGGTGGAACAGCGCTATGTGGTTGAAAGCGCTATGAGGTGGAAAGCGCTATGAGGTGGAACAGCGCTCTGAGGTGGAACAGCGCTATGAGGTGGAAAGCGCTATGTGGTGGAACAGCGCTATGAGGTGGAAAGCGCTATGAGGTGGAACAGCGCTATGATGTTGAAAGCGCTATGAGGTGGAACAGCGCTATGAGTTTGAATGCGCTATGAGGTGGAAAGCGCTATGAGGTGGAACAGCACTCTGAGGTGGAACAGCACTATGAGGTGGAAAGCGCTATGAGGTTGAAAGCGCTATGAGGTTGAAAGCGCTATGAGGTGGAAAGCGCTATGAGGTGGAACAGCGCTATGAGGTGGAAAGCGCTATGAGGTGGAAAGCACTATGAGGTGGAACTGCGCTATGAGGTGGAACAGCGCTATGAGGTGGAATAGCACTATGAGGTGGAACAGCACTATGAGGTGGAACAGAGCTATGAGGTGGAACAGCGCTATGAGGTGGAAAGCGCTATGAGGTGGAACAGCGCTATGAGGTGGAACAGCGCTATGAGGTGGAAAGCGCTATGAGGTGGAACAGCGCTATGAGGTGGAAAGCACTATGAGGTGGAAAGCACTATGAGGTGGAACAGCGCTATGAGGTGGAACAGCGCTATGAGGTGGAAAGCGCTATGTGGTGGAACAGCGCTATGAGTTGGAACAGCGCTATGAGGTGGAACAGCGCTATGAGGTGGAAAGCGCTATGAGGTGGACAGCACTATGAGGTGGAACAGCGCTATGAGGTTGAAAGCGCTATGAGGTGGAAAGCACTATGAGGTGGAACAGCGCTATGAGGTGGAAAGCGCTATGAGGTGGAAAGCACTATATGGTGGAACAGCGCTATGAGGTGGAACAGCACTATGAGGTGGAACAGCGCTATGAGGTTGAAAGCGCTATGAGGTGGAAAGCACTATGAGGTGGAACAGCACTATGAGGTGGAACAGCGCTATATGGTGGAACAGCGCTATGAGGTGGAACAGCACTATGAGGTGGAACAGCACTATGAGGTGGAGCAGCGCTATGAGGTGGAACAGCGCTATGAGGTGGAAAGCGCTATGAGGTTGAAAGCGCTATGAGGTGGAAAGCACTATGAGGTGGAAAGCACAATGAGGTGGAACAGCGCTATGAGGTGGAACAGCGCTATGAGGTGGAACAGCGCTATGAGGTGGAAAGCGCTATGTGGTGGAACAGCGCTATGAGTTGGAACAGCGCTATGAGGTGGAACAGCGCTATGAGGTGGAAAGCGCTATGAGGTGGACAGCACTATGAGGTGGAACAGCGCTATGAGGTTGAAAGCGCTATGAGGTGGAAAGCACTATGAGGTGGAACAGCGCTATGAGGTGGAAAGCGCTATGAGGTGGAACAGCGCTATGAGGTTGAAAGCGCTATGAGGTGGAAAGCACTATATGGTGGAACAGCGCTATGAGGTGGAACAGCACTATGAGGTGGAACAGCGCTATATGGTGGAACAGCGCTATGAGGTGGAACAGCACTATGAGGTGGAACAGCGCTATATGGTGGAACAGCGCTATGATGTGGAACAGCACTATGAGGTGGAACAGCGCTATGAGGTTGAAAGCGCAATGAGGTGGAACAGCGCTATTAGGTGGAAAGCGCTATGAGGTGGAAAGCACTATGAGGTGGAAAGCGCTATGAGGTGGAACAGCGCTATGAGGTGGAACAGCACTATGAGGTGGAACAGCACTATGAGGTGGAACAGCGCTATGAGGTGGAACAGCGCTATGAGGTGGAAAGCGCTATGAGGTGGAACAGCGCTATGAGGTGGAAAGCACTATGAGGTGGAACAGCGCTATGAGGTGGAAAGCACTATGAGGTGGAACAGCGCTATGAGGTGGAACAGCACTATGAGGTGGAACAGCGCTATGAGGTTGAAAGCGGTATGAGGTGGAAACCACTATGAGGTGGAACAGCGCTATGAGGTGGAAAGCGCTATGAGGTGGAAAGCACTATGAGGTGGAACAGCGCTATGAGGTGGCACAGCACTATGAGGTGGAACAGCACTATGAGGTGGAACAGCGCTATGAGGTGGAACAGCGCTATGAGGTGGAACAGCGCTATGACGTGGAAAGCGCTATGTGGTGGAACAACGCTGTGAGGTGGAACAGCGCTATGAGGTGGAACAGCGCTATGAGGTGGAAAGCGCTATGTGGTGGAATAGCGCTATGAGGATGGAAACCGCTATGTGGTGGAACAGCGCTATGAGGTGGAACAGCGCTATGAGGTGGAAAGCGCTATGAGGTGGAAAGCGCTATGAGGTGGAACAGCGCTATGAGGTTGAAAGCGCTATGAGGTTGAAAGCGCTATGAGGTGGAACAGCGCTATGAGGTGGAACAGCGCTATGAGGTGGAAAGCGCTATGAGGTGGAACAGTGCTATGAGGTGGAAAGCGCTATGAGGTGGAACAGCGCTATGAGGTGGAAAGCGCTATGAGGTGGAAAGCACTATGAGGTGGAACAGCGCTATGAGGTGGAAAGCGCTATGAGGTGGAAAGCACTATGAGGTGGAACAGCGCTATGAGGTGGAACAGCGCTATGAGGTGGAATAGCACTATGAGGTGGAACAGCACTATGAGGTGGAACAGAGCTATGAGGTGGAACAGCGCTATGAGGTGGAAAGCGCTATGAGGTGGAACAGCGCTATGAGGTGGAACAGCGCTATGAGGTGGAAAGCGCTATGAGGTGGAACAGCGCTATGAGGTGGAACAGCGCTATGAGGTGGAACAGCGCTATGAGGTGGAAAGCGCTATGAGGTGGAACAGCGCTATGAGGTGGAAAGCACTATGAGGTGGAACAGCGCTATGAGGTGGAAAGCACTATGAGGTGGAACAGCGCTATGAGGTGGAAAGCACTTTGAGGTGGAAAGCACTATGAGGTTGAAAGCGGTATGAGGTGGAAACCACTATGAGGTGGAACAGCGCTATGAGGTGGAAAGCGCTATGAGGTGGAAAGCACTATGAGGTGGAACAGCGCTATGAGGTGGCACAGCACTATGAGGTGGAACAGCACTATTAGGTGGAACAGCGCTATGAGGTGGAACAGCGCTATGAGGTGGAACAGCGCTATGAGGTGGAACAGCGCTATGACGTGGAAAGCGCTATGTGGTGGAACAACGCTGTGAGGTGGAACAGCGCTATGAGGTGGAACAGCGCTATGAGGTGGAAAGCGCTATGTGGTGGAATAGCGCTATGAGGATGGAAACCGCTATGTGGTGGAACAGCGCTATGAGGTGGAACAGCGCTATGAGGTGGAAAGCGCTATGAGGTGGAAAGCGCTATGAGGTGGAACAGCGCTATGAGGTTGAAAGCGCTATGAGGTTGAAAGCGCTATGAGGTGGAACAGCGCTATGAGGTGGAACAGCGCTATGAGGTGGAAAGCGCTATGAGGTGGAACAGTGCTATGAGGTGGAAAGCGCTATGAGGTGGAACAGCGCTATGAGGTGGAAAGCGCTATGAGGTGGAAAGCACTATGAGGTGGAACAGCGCTATGAGGTGGAAAGCGCTATGAGGTGGAAAGCACTATGAGGTGGAACAGCGCTATGAGGTGGAACAGCGCTATGAGGTGGAATAGCACTATGAGGTGGAACAGCACTATGAGGTGGAACAGAGCTATGAGGTGGAACAGCGCTATGAGGTGGAAAGCGCTATGAGGTGGAACAGCGCTATGAGGTGGAACAGCGCTATGAGGTGGAAAGCGCTATGAGGTGGAACAGCGCTATGAGGTGGAAAGCACTATGAGGTGGAACAGCGCTATGAGGTGGAACAGCGCTATGAGGTGGAAAGCGCTATGTGGTGGAACAGCGCTATGAGTTGGAACAGCGCTATGAGGTGGAACAGCGCTATGAGGTGGAAAGCGCTATGAGGTGGAAAGCGCTATGAGGTGGACAGCACTATGAGGTGGAATAGCGCGAGGTGGAACAGCGCTATGAGGTGGAAAGCGCTATGTGGTGGAACAGCGCTATGTGGTTGAAAGCGCTATGAGGTGGAAAGCGCTATGAGGTGGAACAGCGCTCTGAGGTGGAACAGCGCTATGAGGTGGAAAGCGCTATGTGGTGGAACAGCGCTATGAGGTGGAGAGCGCTATGAGGTGGAACAGCGCTATGATGTTGAAAGCGCTATGAGGTGGAACAGCGCTATGAGTTTGAATGCGCTATGAGGTGGAAAGCGCTATGAGGTGGAACAGCACTCTGAGGTGGAACAGCACTATGAGGTGGAAAGCGCTATGAGGTTGAAAGCGCTATGAGGTTGAAAGCGCTATGAGGTGGAAAGCGCTATGAGGTGGAACAGCGCTATGAGGTGGAAAGCGCTATGAGGTGGAAAGCACTATGAGGTGGAACTGCGCTATGAGGTGGAACAGCGCTATGAGGTGGAATAGCACTATGAGGTGGAACAGCACTATGAGGTGGAACAGAGCTATGAGGTGGAACAGCGCTATGAGGTGGAAAGCGCTATGAGGTGGAACAGCGCTATGAGGTGGAACAGCGCTATGAGGTGGAAAGCGCTATGAGGTGGAACAGCGCTATGAGGTGGAAAGCACTTTGAGGTGGAAAGCACTATGAGGTGGAACAGCGCTATGAGGTGGAACAGCGCTATGAGGTGGAACAGCGCTATGAGGTGGAAAGCGCTATGTGGTGGAACAGCGCTATGAGTTGGAACAGCGCTATGAGGTGGAACAGCGCTATGAGGTGGAAAGCGCTATGAGGTGGACAGCACTATGAGGTGGAACAGCGCTATGAGGTTGAAAGCGCTATGAGGTGGAAAGCACTATGAGGTGGAACAGCGCTATGAGGTGGAAAGCGCTATGAGGTGGAAAGCACTATATGGTGGAACAGCGCTATGAGGTGGAACAGCACTATGAGGTGGAACAGCGCTATGAGGTTGAAAGCGCTATGAGGTGGAAAGCACTATGAGGTGGAACAGCACTATGAGGTGGAACAGCGCTATATGGTGGAACAGCGCTATGAGGTGGAACAGCACTATGAGGTGGAACAGCACTATGAGGTGGAGCAGCGCTATGAGGTGGAACAGCGCTATGAGGTGGAAAGCGCTATGAGGTTGAAAGCGCTATGAGGTGGAATGCACTATGAGGTGGAAAGCACTATGAGGTGGAACAGCGCTATGAGGTGGAACAGCGCTATGAGGTGGAACAGCGCTATGAGGTGGAAAGCGCTATGTGGTGGAACAGCGCTATGAGTTGGAACAGCGCTATGAGGTGGAACAGCGCTATGAGGTGGAAAGCGCTATGAGGTGGACAGCACTATGAGGTGGAACAGCGCTATGAGGTTGAAAGCGCTATGAGGTGGAAAGCACTATGAGGTGGAACAGCGCTATGAGGTGGAAAGCGCTATGAGGTGGAACAGCGCTATGAGGTTGAAAGCGCTATGAGGTGGAAAGCACTATATGGTGGAACAGCGCTATGAGGTGGAACAGCACTATGAGGTGGAACAGCGCTATATGGTGGAACAGCGCTATGAGGTGGAACAGCACTATGAGGTGGAGCAGCGCTATGAG